>NC_140192.1:10061733-10266733 GCF_965226575.1 Pagrus pagrus
TTGGTCTCAATTCTCAGTTGCAAACAGAGCCATTTCTGTCTAAACATTACTATTATCAGCATGCAATCGAGCTCCTGCAAAGTTAAAATGCTGTTTGATGCAAGCTCAGCTGTTCCGCTTGATGTCCCCCCTGTAGTCTCATAAAGAGATTTTTTGAGGCATTTTTAGCAGTTAATTCATAAATAATAGCTGAGGCCACCACACGGGGACTTCACAGAGATAAACATTTAAATGCTCCTTACTGTTTTCTAAATAAAATATTCCGTCCTGCTTATTTTATTAACTATGACAGAAATAAAAACTCTCTGTCTCTCTCACTTAAACATGGCCTGTTTCTTTAAGGACTGATAGCACTGTGCCAAAAGGGAATGTACATGTAGACAATGAATAAATAGTCCAGAGAGGCAAATTACATACAATCAGCTATTGTAAATGAATTTTTAAAATGTTACGTGCTGCATTCCCTTTAAATATGCGCACACACGGGACTTTTAAGTGTTTGATTTGTGCATCATATTGCAGGAAGAGGCTTCTTCTTTCTTTCTCCAAGGTGTTTCTCATTCTCTCCACGTCTTCCTCCTTTCTCTTCCAAGTCCTCTGTCAGCTCATACCCCTAGTTTAGTCTTATAACATATAACCTTTGTCAAGTATTTTCCTTTCTGCCCTGAGTACGTGTGTTGGTGCACAGCTATGCAGCAAACGGAAGACACTTCCAATAAAGTTGAAGTTTTCACTGGAGGCAAAGTGAAACTGTGAACACAGTACTGGACCACAATGTCAATTAATGTGATAACAAAACACACACAAAAAAGAGTTGGACTAAATATATTGTTTAAATGAATTAACAACAACAAAACTGTATTTACAAAAGTGAAGACATGGGGCCCAATTTAAACAATCTGTGGTCTAAATGGTGCAAGTGTGTTCAGGAAGTGTCCAACTCTGTTTTGCTAGTTAAACAACGGATAATAATGACATTTAATTGAGGAGGAGGAGAAAGAGGAAGAGGCGGAGGAACGCTGCTGCACATCCCTCTGTGTATAATAGTGATGCGTGGATCTCAGTCCGTTGATCAGGCGGGACAAGTCATGAAAATTATCGTTCTGATCAATAGCAGATATGATACAGGTGGGTGAAGTCGCCTTTAGTGAGAAAAATATGAATGAAATTACCTGCAGCGATCCTCCAGCAGCAGAAACAACATGTGTTTCTCACCATTAACATGCGCATTTGCACACGAAGAACAGCGGATAAACGTCACTGATTACTTATAAGTCCTGACTCAACGACAGGATCAGTCAGTATTTCATGTTAATAGTGTTCTGTGTTCTGCTACACATCAAAAGGTCACACACACAGTCCAGACAGTAAAATAGTTTGGCTTGAAGCATTAGTCCTCCTGATTAACCCACAGCGCCGTCTGTCTGTCTAAAAATATTTATTTCAGAAGATGAAAGTTCAATTTTGTTTCCTGTCAAGTCAATAACTACAGCTTCTAGTTTTGCTGCTTAAATGTATTAGTTACAGTGGCATTACTGAAAAATAACTGAAAGCAGTTGTTGTGAATCCGCCCGTGTAGGCTATTTACAAAACCATCAAAATAACTTCTACAGTGGACCTACACGGCTGCCTTTATTCTTCATATAATTAATGTATATATACTTTATATAATTCATAATTGAACCAGCCCAATGTTAACATGTATTATTCTGAACAGATATCACAAAATGTACCAACTCTAAGCAGAAAAATGAAAATTTTTGGGCACAAAACTAATTTCTTAAGGCCTAAATACTCCACAAGCAGGTATCTTTATAAATAGCTCACATTGTTTTGTTAAATGAATAAAAAAGTCTACTAAAGAAATCCTAGTTTTAATACTAAAGGTGCCATCTAACATAGAGTCCTTTGAGGCGGATTATCAATGGGTCTTTTTGTGCACTGACTTGATCGGAAAGATCTGACTTCAGCATTTCCAAAAATAAGTTGAAGCTGTAGCTCGTGGGTACAAAAGTGCAATTTGGATTTCACACCAAGATAAATACGATCTCTAAAAGAGACATTTGTCAACTAGTGATGAGACTATTGGTTTCAACTGGTTTTCATATAAAAGTCACACTAAACAAACCACCAAATTCAGTAGAAAAACATTCTCATTTCCTCCACACTTAGGCGTTTTAATATATTGTTAGTCAGGGCGAGTGTCAAGCTATAATTTGGGATAAATCTGGCTTACATCTTGCTGGGTGCGTGCTTTTGTGGTGCTTCAGAAGCAGCATGATACCATCTGCGCTCATCAGTGGCCTCTGTGAGCTAACTGACGATGACTGGGACTACCGCACCATGCCACATCCTCCATGCTAGCCTCTCGCTAACTGTAATGAAAAACACTTACATATAAAAGACGTATGCACGCACACAACCAAATATTATGGAGTTAAAGGCACTGGAGAGGTTTTGTGGTGCCAGTGACACTTCTGAACTTCTATGACAAATGCTCTATGACCAATTCTTCTCCTCCCTCTCTGTGCCACGCTCTGTCCAACTTCTCTCTAGTGAGGCAGAGCCACATTATTTTTCAACCACACGGGAATCCTTCCCTCCCTTCCCGGGGGAATTATGACAGCTCCTCAACCCCTCTGTGCTCTTTCTCCCTACTGTGGTCGGCACTGAACAGAAACAGAGTCTGGTTCGGATCAGCCCTCTAGTCGGCGCGTCTGCAATGCGTCATCTGCCATATGCTGCGGTTGCTGGTTTCTCCATGGCCTCACAGCCTAAAAGCCTAAACCGATACACGTACAGTATGTGGAATAAATGCTCCTCTCATTTATACGATGCATCGCCACTGGCTCATGTCAATACGTACTTCTGGTGCCTGAAGATTCTGACAGAAATCAATCATTCAAGCTTTAAATCGTGAGTATTTTACCTAAATAAACACCACTCACTCAGTTAAGGTTGGTTGAGTTTTTTCTCAGTCATTTTCTCTACTAATAACCACTCTTAGATCCAGCTTCATGTATCTGCCAGGTTCTATTACAGATGCAGCCAGCATTGCCCAAAGCTGAGCCAACAGCGGCAAGACGTGACTGACACACACCATGCCATGAACAAAACAGTTTGTAAATTTTTAATAAGGGAATCTGGGGCACTTTCTTCATCTTTTAGAGGACTCAGAGACACTTATTGATGTTTGACATCAAAACTGTCCCCACCAGCTTTATATATAATACATATATTCCTCGCTTTCTATTGTAGCACGTCTGAATTCTGTTCTGGGCGCATTTCACCTTTTGTAGCCACACACATGATGCGTGACTGATAACTACTCATAACAAAAGAAATTACATGTAGGAGTCTTTTTGGATTTCTGATTAAACCTCTCCATATGGGGTGGAGGAAGGAAGCAGTGCAAGCCATTAAGCTTTGCCAACATCAAACCAGTCCACCAACCACCTAAGCTTGACAATCTTAATCTGACAAACTGCCGCGGTTCATGACTATTTCATTGATGTATGAACTTGAAAACTTGTAACAAAAGCCTCCAGAGAGTCTTTAAATCCAAGCACACCCTTAAAAACTCATCTGAGACAAGGCTCAGACATCTTTTCATCATCTTAAGAGGAATCCTGAGGTTTCAGCCTCTGTAGTGAATTTGTGTAATGTGAGCAGAAGAGTGCACCATTTTTTTTTGATACACCTCTCTCCCACATCCATCTTAACCTCCCACTTGTTTCTTCTCGAAAAACGCACAAATTTTACTCTCAGTGTGTTATACACAGGCATGCAGTTTTACTCCCGTGGTGCTTGTGACTCAGGGATTCACAAAAAAGCTGTGCATTGATGGGAAGTTGCTCTAGATAAGAAAGTCAGCTCAGTGCCAGCTTAACATGAGAGTAATCTCATCTTTCAGCATCAGGTAGTCTCTATGAAAAATAAGGGCGATAACTATAAAGGAGCTTGTCCGCACCTGACCTCTTTTTCAACATTTATTTAACAAAGTGACTCCCAAATGGCAAGACCTGCAACGATTACTCAATCAATCCATAACTAGGACATTTGCTGGTTCCAGCTTCCTGAATGTGAGGAACTGTAATGAGCTTTTATTCACATTTGACATTTTAGAGACTAAATGAGTAATTAAAAATAATTGTGAAAATGATCGGTAGGGGTGTAACAATCCACCGATACGCAATGATCTAATACCATCGATGCAAAGTCTTCTTTAGGTGATGCCTTTATTTTGAAATTCCCCCCGGCCATGTGTGCATCACCTTTTTCCATCGAAGCGTACCTCCTTCCAAAACATTCAAACAGCTCTAGTGCCAAGCAGGCAAAAAAAAAAGAGGATATTTACTCCGCTCTCTGGAATAAATCAGCAGTGCAGAAATAATTAGGATTTCGTAGAAAGGACAAACAGAGTCTCACTCAGAAGTGTGCTAACTTGTTGCTCTTACTACGGCAATATCAGTTGATCTGTTTCGTCAATGTTCGGCTGAAAAAATGTGCATTTAGACGGGAAAACATCTGCTAGTCACTAGGCCAATTTATGAAATGTAAAATGCCATAGGCTTAAGCTAATAATCGTGACAACACTAGCAACGTTGACAGTTATTATTGAGCCGTATTTTATACTTTAGTTAAATGTTCTTGTTGTTAAGCAATGTTTAATGTGCGTTAGCGAAGTCAGTTTAAAGTAAACAATACGGCACTTCTCTGGATACAATTATTTATGTCTTAGAAAAGAAAGTGGTGGCAGCTTCTTCTGTAAGTGATTGTGTTAAATGGGCAGATGATATAGTCTCATATATATCGCAGGCCCCTGATTTGAATCAAATCATGATTGTAACATGGCAGACTTCGTGATATTGGCTAATATCGTAACAGAGTCCAAAAATTCAATATAATATCTTATCGTGTTGAAACTGGTGATTACGATAATTGTTAGTTGCAGTCCTACAAATAACTAGGTGCAGTATTTGACTACAGTTCAAAACATTAAATACTGGAAAAATGACAACGACAGAACAAGGAAGATGATGGGAGAAGACACAAGAATATGGGAGAACAAAATGAGAGGGGGGACAAAGAGAGAGGCCTAAAGATGAGCAATTTCATTTCAAGAGCGAAGCAAGCGAGAGAAGTTAATCCATTTCATAGTCATCCCACCACACCGCCCTTCATATGTGGTCTGTGGGAGTGGCAGGGGCTGGGCTGGCCTAGATACATGCAAAATGAATAAAGCCATAATATCCTTTGATACAAGTCTTTGAAACGTGTTCAGCTCTGAGCAGCATCTGTTCCTCCTTTTAATCTGGTTAGGGTGTTCCTCTAAATACAGCCAAGTATTATCATCATCAGCAGGCGTTATGGATCCAAGGATTGGACGTGATCAATGGAATGCACTAATTTGGTGGAAAAAAAGGTCAATAATCCCTTTTAACTTAATTTCGTTGAGTACTTACAGGGACTGTCAGAGGCCATGCGTAGAGCAGCACCTGCGAGAACAATACAATACAAACACAACTGTGTTGATTAATAATAAAGCAGCTGACTGGGGTCTATATCTGAGAGTAAAAGTTTGATACGTGGCTCACACTGTGCTCTCTATCTCCAACAATCTGTCCTATGTGGCCTATTTAGCCCGACCAACATCCAGAATCTGAAAACGACCAGACCTTAAAGTGCGTGAAGCCTCTCCCCGTGCTCGTCATTACCATGTTTGTTTATCTACTGCTCGCTCCCTCAGAGGAACACCCAGCCTTGTTAAGGAGGGAGAAGAAAGCTTTAAAAGTGGAAATAAGGCATACATTTCAGTCCGGTCCCAGGACGACGCGCGGTGCCGAGCTATTTCCATAATGGTAGCTTAACGGGAGCTAGCCGCCTGAGCGAGGGGCACGTCGCCCTCATTAAGGCACTCGCTCAGGAACAGATTAGCGCTTCATTAACATACAGAGAAGAAGCGAGGGAAATTACCACTCTCCATTTCACAGTCTAAAAGGCAGGCAAAGACCAGAGTTAGAGATAAGTGGTGGGGAAAAGATGGACTCAATTTGGAGAAAGATAAAAATCGATGTACGGTATAAAATTTGCTATTAAGGTTTCCTGAATGTCTCTGAACGTGATTGTGCAAGAGAGTTACCTCTTTGTCTGTCTGTGCCCATATTTATTTCATTTCTTTGTCAATCCGTCTTTTATTCCCACTGCCCCTTGCTTCTCAGAAAGAGGCCTGACAGGGCTTCATTATGTTAGTTAGAAGAGAATGAGAGTGGTTGCCCTGGCATGTATTGGTCCTTTTTTTTTCTAATACCATAAGTCCCTGTACCACCCGCAATCAACAAAGCCAGACTTCCTTCTTCCTAATTAGCCTGGTGCTAAAGGGGAGGGAGACCCAGTAGGACAGTGTGCTGAACAATGAACCGGCTTTCAAAGAAGTCAACCTGCTGGCACGGCAGGTCAAACTAAAGCCACGAATCCAAAAGTTTATTTATAATAAGCTCCTTAAACTACACCAAGAATGCATTTAAGAAGATGATTTGATGTTCATTTAAGTTGGAAAACATGCCAACTGTAATGCGGTAGCTCTGTCTCTTCAGATTCAAAAGTCAGAGATCATGAAGCAAGTTCTGCAGAAAAGATTAATTAGCCTTTTGCAGCAGTGCAAGAGTTTGAAAAAAAGAGCAAAATGGACAAACAGAGCCTCTGAGAAACATTGTGATTAGGGATTCTCAAGCTAATTCTCCAAATACGTTTGGACATTGTGTGCAACGAATTCCAGCACCGTTCCCCTGCCCTTCACCTCTTCATGTCCTAATCTTTAAGTCATAAATTCCAATGAAGTGTTTTTAACCTTTAGATTTATTGGGCCTAATTAGTCAAACTACCTGTCATAAGAAGGCAAAAAATATCCCGAATCTCACTGAATAAAAACAAAACTTAACTCGAAGACGTGTCCAATTAGGAAAGCTACCTGCAATAGGACACTTCCATGGAGAGAGGGATGAACTTAACTAACCTCGAACTTTGTATTGCAACTTTTGACTCTCACAAAACTAAATATTTTAACCTTTCAAAGGTGTTTAATTAGGGAGAGGCATCCTGTCACACTCCATCTCATTACAATTAGGAAGATTTTTACTTGTCCTACATCCTCTCCTACTTATACCTGTATCCTGAATTATCCTGATGCAAAGTGAAACAAAAAATCTTTATTTTTTAATATCTTCACCTTTGATTGGATCTAATTAGTGAAACAGTTTGCCTCCAGAATCCAACAAATAAAAGAAACCATGGGAAGCCTATACATTAATCCCTCTCTTTCATCTCTTGTCCCCTGCTGTTATTAAATAATATAGTTCCCCATCTCGTCATACAATACATTGCCCTTTTTTCCTGTGTCCACCTGTATGCTACTGACACCGTGTCTTTTTCTCCTTCCTGGGCTCTTTGGGGGGTTGCCGATTATCTAAAGGTTGGAGAGGTGATTATTACCTACACAGTCTGAGCGGACTTTGGCAGGAGGCACTCGGACTGAGCAATGTGCTCTGGGCTAATGAGCTGTGCTCCACTCTATAAAGAAAAGAAAAGGTGTCAGAGCTCTGTGAACTCAATCTTATATTAACCTTACAGGAGGGTCATATTGCCATGGAAAATCTCTGTCACAATCTCACTTTTTCTCTGAAATGAATACCTTGACACAGGTTTTACTGAAGTCTGAACTAAGAACAAAGGTTGAACATGAGATAGAAGCAAAGAAATAAGTTTAGGGTTTTACTGGATTCAGACAAGTGGTGACACAGTGCGTACAATATCGGACACAGCTGCTACAGCATGCCTTGTCTCAAAGAACTAATCCACTAATGTAACATGTTACTTTGATGAAGAATGAAAAGAAGAAAATTAAGGAGAAAAATTATGGTCTGGATAAACCCTCTGAGTCATTAAAAATGCAATAAACAGTGAAATTATCAAAATTTCTCCACTTCAAAACAGTCAGAGTTTCCCTCCAGTATTTTGCATTATTTATTTGTCATCCAATTTTTTCCAATTTTTCGATATTGACTTTCAAATGTTGGTTTTGGGATAAAAAAAAAAATCAACATGCCCCGAGAGTCTTTGGTGTTGGAATAATTTGTTATAATTCTGAGCAGATTTAAAAGGAGGCAACTCATCTAACCAGCGAGACATCTGAGTAAATTTAAATGACACCAAAACTGTCAAATTGACACACCAAGGCAAGAGATAATACATCTGGAGCAAGGTGACACTATGCTACACCATGCAATTAATGTGCAATATACAAAATGTACATTACACTTTATAATACCCAACATTAAAGGGACTCTATGTCACAATTTGTTGCAATTTGCACGAATTGATAACTTTTTTATTGCCCATAAGTGAGCAGACTGTAACGTGACGTGAATAATTAGACCTTCCCCATCTGTGGACAATTTGTTTAACTTGTTTAAAGCTGCTGGACTGTGGATTTCTTTGTGGAGGACTTGGGTCGGATTTTCCACAACAGTCAAAACAATGTCACTTCATGCACAATTTTGCGTGCCTCATCCTCTCCGCGCCGCTGCCAGAGAGCAACAGTAGCTAACGTTAGTTTAGAAATGGAGCCCATTAACATAAACAAACGACCAGCTTCCAGCACAACACAGACGTTCCACAGAGCCCCTTTAATAAATGGTAAATATATACTCATATATAAGTTAGTAGTGAGGTCACTGTAGGTGAACTACACAGTAATTATTAATGTTGTGTTACCAAATGTACCAACTACAACCCATTAGAAGATTGTGGTGATTTACATAGCTATAATTAAAATGTATATAATATTCCCAATACTAACACTTTTTACTCATGCTTGAATGAATGAACTAACTACTCCTCTCGTACACCACTGCCCTCCTCTCCTTAAAACACCTGTACAGTACAGTATGTCGGTATGGCTACAGAAAGGATTAAATAATAAATGAACCTTACAGACAGGAGCATTACGGGCAGCGAGAACACTGAATTACAGCATAATGAGCTCAACCTGTGCTGTGAGGCTCAGTCACATGTGAAACAATCACCTCTTATTAGCCTGCAGTATATCTTAGGTGTCAGAGTCAGCCACTGAGCTGTAAATTGAGGTAGAAGCAAGAAATCATGCAGACCTGTGATGTCGTGTAAGAGTGAAGGAGTAGACATTTTGGGAAACCCACTTTTCCATCTAGCACTGTCTGACTGGTTGTTCGAGCCCACGGCTCTCCATAAAACCACAAATGCCATTTTTAGTTTCCTGTTTGCGTATGACTTAAATCTATGAGCTTTAGAGGCGCCCCTAACCCAGACTCAACCATTTCAGCTAGCCCTAGTGTAAAAGTAGGACTGTCACAATATTAGAAACATTTTTTAAAAATCCTATGGGTCAAATTCGCCCTTAACTTTGTTTACTGTGTGTTTTGTTTCACATAATGAACAGTGAAAAGGCAACCAGATTAGCTGTTGAACACAATATCCACAAGGCCTGACATCTGCACTGGATTATTCACACGATTTTATTACATGTGTATTGTGAACATAATATCAATATTTAATTGTTTAATATCGCTGTTATTGGTGAATTGCGACAACCCTATGTAACACAAAACATAATTTCCATCATTTAAACTAGTCACATGAACATAAGTCACACTTTTGTCGCAGCAATAGGCACTGTATCTGGATGCTATAATGCATTCCTGAAATAAAATCCAACCCTGTGAAATAACATCACAGACCTAACTCATCCCAATGCAGTAGCCTAGATTCTTCTTCTCTCTTTCAACATCTCACAGAGGGGAAAAAAAACACATATGAAAGCTTTGATTGTACTTTATCCTTGAAGTGTGAAAAAGTAAACGAAGCCACAGCAAAGAGAGCGAAAAAAGGGGGGAAAAAACGGTGGAAAAGAAGCTTCAGGTGTCATCCAGATTCCACAGCCATCCTTTAGTCTTTCATGACCAAATCAAAACATACCCAGCGTCTCTCGTCTTCATTGTCAACCCCTTTACTGCCTCTCCCCCTGCCCCTGCTCCTCCATCCATCCATCAACGCATGTTTTTCTAACCCGAAAGCATACACACACACTCATGCGCATGCTGGGATTACACAAATATTACACATACCTGCACACATACGAACACATACACCGACAGACATCATCACCACCTTTAACCATTCCCGTCTCCACACTCAAGTCGTAATAGCCACCAGGATGTGAGAGACAGCGGAGGCATGGCCTCTGCCAAGCCTGCTCAAACGCGAGAGTTGTTTTTGAGTCAAGCTTTCACTTTCTCAGGTCAAAATGCTTTTCTGCTGAAGGAAGCTCATCGTCTTGCAAACTTTGGAAAGGTCTGTGCAAGGTGCTCCGATGTTTCAAGTCGAGGTTGCGTGCTGTCTCTTCTCAAAAATGGATGACTTTTGTCGACTTAAGTGCCTCGCTCGAGATGCAATTCCAAGCTTGAAGCTTTTCCATTTACCTGCGGGGGTATGGTAAGGTGCCATCTAAATTTAAAACTGTTAGTGGCGCTTGAGTAATAATAAACTCCATCCTATGTTAGAGGTATGTGAACCAAAAGCCCCTTCTAATGGTAGAAAAACCTAATTTGGGATATTCATGATAATTTTGAGTTTTAAAACCGCATGAGTAACGCAGCCACTGGCAAGACTGACACATGCCTTCAGATAGAATTAACCAAGTTACAAACCATTCATGACAAAGATGAACCCTTAAAAAGGTGATGTGTGTGTATGTGTGTGGGTGTGTGTGTGTGTGTATGGTTAACTGACTCCCTTTGAGGGCTTCTCCCATCCCTGCTGTGACTAAAAGGATTGTGGGGATTTTTGACGTAATGGCTGAGAGAGAAAACTTCGTTGGGAGCCAAAAGGCAGGGGAGGATTTTTTTTTTTTAACATCCTCACCATCCCTAGCCCACCTTCCTCCCTTCTTGTTCATGTCTTCTCCCTCCTCCTCCTCACTACCCTATCTCTTCATTCTGCTCTCCACACCGATGTGTCTTTTTAGAGGCTTCAGAGACTGGGTGTCTTATCGAGGCTCCCCAGGTCTACGGGCGAGGATGAGTAGAAGCTACTGTCAACCCCACTCTCTGCTATCAGCCCCGTGGCAGTCACAATGAGGCCGACATGCATACTCAAGCAAGCACATTTACACAGATACACATGGAAATAAATGCGCACACACATAGGTTTATCATCCCCAAACAAAAGTCTGGTTTAGACTGGAGCCATTTTCCTACAGGGCTGCAGCAGAAAGAAAAATTGTGCTTAATGGACATAATTGTAAAAATGCTTTATGGTAACTGTCAAGAGGAACCAGACCAGTAAATAGAGACTGGGTGAAGCTGACAACAAGCTGACAGCTTATTCAAATAAGATGCTGAACACATCTAAATCCTATCCAGGCGATGCATATGAAGTGCATTATTGCCAAAGTGATTTTAAGTAATAAATGATGATATTGGATTGGTCTTCAAATGAACAGCTACCTTGCTAGATGTGCTTTCGTCTTTCACTGTTACATAAACAATAATCAATTTCCAATCTGTCAACAACTGTTTTGTAACCATAAAGCAACCACAAAGCTATTTGTTTTTCATACTTCCCCCCCAGTCATTTCTTTGCGAACTGTCCTAGACAAGAACACTATTGACGAACGGAGACTGTTTATAGTTGAAGAGCAGTTAACCTAGACTGTGCGGTGAGCCATCAGATATTTGAAACAACATTCCAGCATATCAAATTTGCGTAAGATCGGTGACAGACGGGTTGGGCGACGTGAAAAGACATGCAGGCTGTTTAGTTCTTTGTCCATTGTTCTCTTTCTGCAGGTGTGACTAGCAGACCAACAACATGAACCACCCCCATTGTTTTAGCTGGTGACCAAAGAATCGCATTTCACACACACACACAAACACATTGAATAACTTATTAGGTGCTTGGAGTAGAAGACATTTCACTGCCCTCTTGTTAAAGTATGCAAAACTACATGAGAAAGCTTGTGTGTCAGTGGAGGGTGTGAGGGTCGGAAGGAGGATAAGATGGGTGTGCCGTAGCATGACGGATAAACACATTTCCACATATTAAAATTCCCTACACCCCAAATGAGCTACGGTTAGCAGATAGCATCTAAAAATGTAAAAGCATGCCAGAAAGATCAGCCAGGGGTCATCAATCTATATCTTACTGGCATGAAGGTTTCCTGGCTGAGAACATCTCCTAATGTGAAGAGACTTTAATTTAAGTTAACATTTATAAGATGTGTGAAATCATTAGAGACTCCATAAGGCTTTAAGCAATGCTAGATATGTTACACCTCCCCTCGGGGAAATTCATTCCTCTTCATTTGACCCATCCTAACTAATTAGAAGCAGCAGGCACTTGCAGCGCAGCACCCAGTGGCCAACTTCACCTCCTTGGTCAAGGGCAACAGCAGGAGTATTCCCAATATCATTTTGGGGTAGAAGAAAATAGCACACCCAGACAAAAGGCAGCAAATGCAGGGAGAACAAGATCAGTTCCAAAAAATGTTGTGCAAAAGATGTTTCACACTTTTCTTCCTCTATTTGTCCTCCTTTTGCTCTTGATCCATCCTGCATGATCAACAAGCTTGTGAGTCTTCTCTCCATGCTTATTTTAAACTGGGAATATAGCAGAGAATATATATACTTGAGAGTTTCTTCTCAGACAGAAATGAAAAAATACTCACTGTATCCAAAATAAGAAAAATATTGCCTTAGTGAGTCGATGCGTGTGACATTTACCTCTGTTAACCTTTGTTTTCTGTGGATTTTCTCCTACAGCTGCGGGCAAAGCTAAATCCCAGCTGTTTTACATTGCATAGAGTGCAGCTGCCCTGATACACACAACAGGATGGGATGGAAATCACCTGCAGGATGCATCAGTGGAGATGTTTGTATGAGAGAACCGATATCACATATATATGGTACAAGTTCAAGGAAGAGTGTATTAGTACTTCTGTGCTGCTGCTTTGATGCACACACACTCTTACATATGTATACGATGGGGCCAAAGCCTCTGAAACATCGAGGCAGATGACGCCTACATAAACAAGTGGGTTCTGACACTTGTACTAGGACTTCGAACAATGAGGATTATTTCTCTACACCCACCACCACTGGCATGTTCTGGCCTATCTGACAGGCTGTCATCTTAAGCATTGTTCCCACTGTGCTATTGCATCGTCACAAATGGTACGAACAAAAACTGTTTGTGTAGGAGAATAACACAGATTTAAGACAAAACGTCACACTGCAGTGTATAATCTCTGCCATTGGCAACCATCCGAACAGCCAAGCAAAAGACATTTGTATTGAATCTACCTACACTGGTGTTACTGTATCAAATATAGTGCGGTATGCCTCAGCACCACTGTCAGGTATCTTCAACGGTAGTCCGTCACCATTCCCATCAAATGCACAATGCTAATGCTAATGTTCAAACGCAGTGCCAACAGCGACCAACCATCTTAAAACAATAAGTTGGTTGTCTCCAAAGCAGCACTGTCAGTTTTATTATGCTCCCAACAACACATTATTCAAACTGAAAATGAATGCAACCTTCAAGCTGTTGAACCACCACCAAGTCACAGCTGGGAGCAACTTGGAGGGTTTTTAAAGTTGGTTTAAAAAGTGGGGATGTATTCAGATCACTGTGGATGCAGTTGTGTGAGTGCGTTTGTGTGTTGCACATCTGATTCCACATGAAGCTTGTGCAACATGAGAGTGCATGTGTGTGTCTGTGTGTGTGTGTGTGTGTGTGTGTGTGTGTGTAGCATCATTAGAGGAAGGTCAGTGTGACACCAGCAACACTACTTCATAAATAATGTAAAACGATGCAGGAATTAGACTTTGTAATTACACCTCTCCACGGCACTATGGGTGCAGTTTACACGTATGTACTTGTGTGCATTGTGTGCGTGTGTGTGTGTGTGTCTATGTTTGTATACGCTCTAATTAGCTCCAAGAGAATAGCAGTGGCTATTAAAGAGCTGCATTAGTTAGAGCTGTGGATGAAGGAGGCAGCGCAGGGCTCAAAATGCCTCGGTTCATTAGAATTTGAGTGGTTTTGTGTATGTGTGTGTGTGTGTGTGTGTGTGTGTGTGTGTGTGAATAAAGATACATGCAAAACATGCGAGAGAGAGGGAGAAAAGAGAAAGACAACATTATGAAATATGCGTGCACACAGGCTTATGCTGTATTTGTATGAATGAACACGAGTGAATGGCTCATGTTTATAAAGTGTGCCTGGCAGTGAGTGTACGTGATTGTTGCACTTGTTGCACTCAGCCACTTCCAGCAGCAGTGACTTAGCCTCAAAGAGCACGTGGTATTTGGCTGTTGACTCTAATGACATTTGGAGCTGACCGATAGGGATTGCATGTCACTCCAATTAGGAGAAACTCTCCCCTGTATGGCAAGCTGTTAGACAAACCTCGACTCCTCCCTGCAAATTTGGGGATGAATTATTGAAAAGGGCAAAGCTGAGCACCTTGATGAGGTTGGCACATTTGGCCGGCTGAATGGTCAAACTGACACAGCTTGAGGAAAGAGGAAAAAGGCCACTGCTATCTCAGCAGCTCAGGGTGTAGTCGGTTCACTGGCTTTGTCTGGAGGCTGGGCCTTATCACGCAACCTACTGGGCTTTCACCCAGCTCACCCCAGAGGCGACCATAGTTAACATAGTGCAGGTTATCATTAAGATTCCAACAACTGTCCTCGCGGTGAAATATTTTGGAGAAGGAGCCTGCACCGCACCCAGGAGTCAGTGACGAATAACCTCTTTAAAAATAGTAGCAAATTAGACAAAGTTAAACAGCTGAGGGAGAAAGAGAGAAGGCTAATGATATCTCAGCTGCTCAGCAGATATTAGACAATGGTTTTGTAGTTGTGACTGCGCAGGTCTTTACCTGATCACACTTGCAACGACTGCAATGTGTCAGAAATACTGAACTTTCTCCATTTTCATCTCTTGAGTATCCATCCATCCATTCATACATTCATGCATCCATCCATCGTCAGGTCGTTGCTGGCAACAGACTTAGCAAGGTATTCCAGACGTCTTTCGACCCAATAACTCTTTCCAGCTCCCCCTGGGGGATCACAAGCTTTTCCAAGTCCAGATGAGACCTATAATCTCTCCACAAAGTTCTGGGTCTTCCCCGGGGTCTCCTCCCGGTTGGTCATGCCAGGAAATCCTCCAAAGGGAGGCGTGCTGAAACCACTTGGATAGGGTTAGGAAAAGATCATTTTCTGGCTCACCTGAAGTCTCATCAAAAAATTTCCAGTGGTTTCATGCTTACTGATGTTGAAATGTTGTTGCCTGTAACTTCAGCTCCTGACACCAAAGCCAGCCTAAAAACATGTAATGGGAAAGTGTGATGCCGTGTATTGCAGAAATGTTGATTAGATACATGTGACACGTACAAATGTAATGGTATCTGTGGTCTGCAGAAGCATATGATGCCAACATTTTATTCTGGCTGGAAAACCTCATCACAACATTGTCTAGTGTGTGGCTATACAATATTTACAAAGAGTGAGTCGAAATGAAAAGAAAGCATTTAGAAATTGATTTCCCTGGTAAAGTGAAAATGAATCCTGTGTAAATCTGCAAGTGTCTTTTGATTAAGATTCTTTGTCACAGTCACTTTTTGTGGCTTCACTCAAGTACTTTCACACAATCAATTTGATAAGATTAATGTAACTATTGATAAAGTATGCAGAAAAGAGTGGACAATTGTGTGAAATGATGGGCTTCATAAACAGCTCAGTGTCACAAAAGCTGAAAGTGGCTTTTGGTATTCTGTAAGACTGCAAGAAAGGGCAACCCAGAAAAAGCAATATCTGACTTCCTCAAGAAAATGTCAGCTGTGCTGTCGGTATTGGGCGGCCATCATAAAGGCACAGCCAAATCAATTGTGCATTAAGATATTGAATAATAAATGCATTTCTTTGTTTCCAAAAGCAGCACAAGAAAACAAAACGGCTCCATTCTTGAAGGTGTTCCTTGGTTTTGTTTTCACAGTTATTTTCCGTCGAAGCCGCACCGTGCGCCATGAGGACATCGACTTAAATGACTAAATCCAGCTGACAGAAATCTAATTTACATTTTACTTTTTCTTACATTTCAAAAGCTCTCATTTAATTTGCTTGACAGCTGAATGAAAACACAGCTACAGAGCCACCCAGATAACTAAACTGTTCAATGCTGTCGTCGCTCCTGAGTGTGTGTGTAAAAACCTCTTTCATGCGCGAGTCTGTGTGTGTGTTTGAGAAGTAAAGAGTGTGTTAGCCGTCCCTGAGTGTTGATTGAAGCTGCCGATGACAGAACGGTGGCAGTGGCTTCTTTTCTGTCGTGCTCCCCAGGCCCCTGACCCACCTAATTGGTTTGCAGTGTTTAAAAGACCAAACCATCAAAGACGCGACTGTCAGTTTGACTACTTTCTCTTTCAGATTCTGCTCTCTCTATTATTTATAACTGACAAGCAAACTTTATGAAATTCTCAGATATACAGACGAGGATCCAGACAAGAGTACACGCAGACAAATTCTGTAGGAACTCTTAGGTGATCACATATGCCCACTTCCTCTGCTCTCTCTCTCACACACACACACACACACACACACACACATGCACACAAAGTGTAGCAGAGCATTCAAAGTCGGGCAAGTCAGCCAGCACACCCTGACACAGCAAAGAGAATATATGACCAAAGGGTGCCTGTGTGTGAGCATCTGTGGATGTGTGTGTTTGCAAAGGGAGAT
Organism: Pagrus pagrus; assembly: GCF_965226575.1. NCBI lineage: Eukaryota > Metazoa > Chordata > Actinopteri > Spariformes > Sparidae > Pagrus > Pagrus pagrus. The sequence continues at coordinate 10,078,572 of NC_140192.1, forward strand.
GGACAGTGTGTGTTTGCATCTGTGTTTCAAAAAGAGACAGACAGACTTAATGTGTGTGCATGTGAGCGTGTGTGTGCGTGTTCAAAGCCTTCATATCTCGCCTCTGCACAGACTCTGCACAACTGTTCTGACAGTGCAGAAGTACAAACACTGATACAAGTTCTGTGGGAGTTTTTGCTCCAAACAATACAGAAAAGGCTCATGCTAGTGATCAAAGTTGCAGAATAACCCAAGGAAACATCACTGCATAATCCCAGCCATTAAAAATAGGCTCATAAATTCTTGTTAAACTTTGTTGTGCACGAAAATAAACGTCAAACACATAATGGACTCGGAGGCTTAAATGTTAAATTTAAATCACGCAAGCGTTTGACACAAAGCCTAAAACAAACAGTAAAAACATGTTCCTGAGCTCTCGGTTGCCTCAAAATGACTTTTCCAGCTCCACAAATAGGCCAAACTTCAAGAACTCCTCACACAGCTAAACAAACAGCCTCCTGCTCAGCCTCTTTCACATCAAGATGTCAGCTAACATCGGAAGAAACAACTAAAACCACAACAAACAGCGAGCCTTTCCTTCCTTCCATGAGTGCATCTGCAGCCGAGCTTTGTTTTGACCGAACACATATCTCCATCTCCACTAATCTCTGCCTACAGCACCTGCCCTAAATGCCATCAAGGCTACACCAGATAGAATAAGAGATCGAGTCTGGCTTTGATACGGGGGGCCTCAGTGGGGCAAAGCTATCTGCTCCTATCTGAATCCGGTTTTTCTTGTTTGATGGTACGCAATCTCTACCAGACTGCCACTACTGGATACAGCTCAAACCAGGAGAGAACCTGGCTCCAACAATTCCCACCCACACATGTTCAGCTGCACACAACAAAGACTGCAAACGCACACACACATACTCTTTTATCCCAGGCTATGTCTCCTCTCCAGGTTGCCAATCAAACATTCATAACAACATACTTTTGGACTTTCAACAACAACATCTCTCTCTACCTGCCTGTCTGTTTCCTTTCTTCTTTATAATATTCTGCAAGAAAAGAATCACAATATGAGATTTGTCAATATCGCAGAGGAGCCTCTCTTTCATTCTCCCTGCCTTTACTACTGCGATTGTGCTCTGAGCGATAAAGCCTGCCTCTATTATTAGCAGCGTAATAGAGGGCTGTGGCTGTGAGGATCTGACAAGGAGACGATAACAAAAGTGCTTACTCCTCCGTTCTCCCCGCGCTCCTCCTATATCATTTAGAAAACAGTCGCAGTGCAGGAGCAGATCATGGCCGGCTAATGGCCTTACAATATTACCCCTGCCAAAGTAAGCAACACTTATCATTACTCAATTTGTGCGGACATAAGTACATTTAAGAATGTATTTGTTGTTTCGCTTCTCTACCTGGCTCCAATGAATATTTTTGATCATACTCCACAACTAGATGCCAAATTAAAAACAGAAATGAAGAAACAGTTCAGACTTGTCAGACGTGGTGGCCCCGAGTTGCTCTCAGGATTGAGTTCCCTATTATGGGCTCACAGCTGCTTTGTTTGAGATTTCATACCTAGTGAGTTTTGGCAGTTCTCAACCAAAACATGTATCTGTGTTCCCAGAAAATGCCCCTGGGTGATTTTCCAGACGCATTTATCATCTCTAAATTATTATCTTTGGAGAAGATCCAGATTGGACACCTGGTGACATCATGTAGTTGAGTCTAAGTTCACTCAGTTCAGGCTTTAGGGGAGTGTTTTCCTCATGTTTCTAAGTATAGACTGGTGTCTGTTTGACCAAAGGTCTAACACACAGGAGATCCTCCTTGAAGAAAAATTCCACTTTGTTAAAATGTGGGTCTTATTTTTATAGTTTTGGCTGGCTATGACAGCAATGTGCTCACCGGTTCATTGATTTCTGATGGGGCATAAAAAACAGAAGCAGTTTACACAACTCATGTGAATCATAAGATCCCTCTACGATTACAAGGATAATCATGAACATTGCGATGTAACCAAGCCTCCCTTTCACTGCCAGTTTTTCATCTCGGCAATGATGACCCTGTCCGTTGTCCCTCTGCTGAATTTTTTTGTTGTGAAACAAAAACAACAGTAAAAATAAAAACAAAAAAGCACAAGCAGTCAGGCGATCAGATCGGTTGTAAACAAGCCAAAAGTTGAGTCAGTTTATTAAAAACTGGAAAACTGTGCATGCACAGTTATAGCAACTATGGTGGGTCAAAGCTGAACAAGGACATTGTAGACAGTTTTTAGCAAACTTTAGCACTGCAATGATCAGTCAATTAATCAATTAATTGACAAGCCAATTGGAAGGAAATTAATCTTCAACTATTTTGATCATCGATTAATTGTTTCATTAATTTTTCAAGCTAAAATGCCAAACATACCCTAGTTCCAGCTTCTAAAATGTGACAATTTGCTGTGTTTCTGTGTGATATATGACAGATAATCAAATATCTTGAAGGAGATCTATTCAGCTTTATCCGGTTTTTTTTCCTTCTATGTATTATATTCAGGAGAGGGGCTTTTAAAGAGACAGGAGTTTAAACAGAGCGTTTCAGACAAAGGGGGAATACAGTGCTGCATCACTGGAGAGTAAGAGAAAACAGATGTGTTTTTTTGAGCATTCAAGCATGTAAACCTATTCTAGTAGTATCCCAAAATACAATCCGAACCTAAGAATTAGCATAATATGTCACCTTTAACATCTTTTTACTGTTACTCCTGCAAAATAAGCAAACTGAAGACATCACTAAGGTCTTTGTCTTTAATCATTCCCTAACATTTTACAGACTAAACAATTCACTAATTAATTGAGAAAATAAAGTAGTAACAGCTCTAACAATCTGTTTCTAATCTAATAATAAGTTTGCTTTTCTCATCACATTCAAAAACGTTTAGTTTTTAGTGATTGTGCCACATTCCCAAGTCTCAGCTATTCACTTGGCGAGTAGCCTACAGTGTTATAATTTTTTTCAAGAGGAATGATGGGACAAACTAGGAGAATGAGACCGAGGAATTTCCCCCTTTTTTGGACCAACATGCACTGATTACTTCCGGCAACACACACGCGCATATGGGTACACACCCACACACAGGTAGTATGGCAGAGGAGACGCAGAGTGAGCAATGACCAATTAACATCTCAGTAGACACCAGAACACACCATGGGCCATATCCCAGTTTGTGAAAATATGTGTGAAAACCTCCTGCTGAGAATGTGTGTGAGGTTTCTCTATTGTTCAGAAAAAACGCATGAAACAGTTGAAAACAAGATAGCACAGACTTGACTATCTTCCCTATAGGCTAATGTGACAATATCATTATTATATAGCAAGTGTGCCTATGTGCTCTTTTAGATAAGAGTTAATAACAGCCTACACATGCAGGTTTGTGTGTGTGTGTGTGTGTGTGTGTGTGCGCGCTTGTAGTGAATATGGATCTGACAACAGCAGTAAGGCAACCGAAGCACAGAGTAGATTTCCAGGGGTGCATGTATTTGCAGCGCTGTGGGCAACTCTGAAAAGCCTTCAGAATAAAAAACAGATCAGTTTTTCAGGATGCCACCTGGTGTGTGTTTCTGTGTTTGATCCATGTGTATTTGTCAACTTCCATCTACATGAATATGGCTCATTTTCTAAACATTCACATCAAAATGTATACCTTTCCATGCGCGTGTATGTGTGTATGCATGCCTGCATTTCTAGCATTCTCAAGTGTGTGTGTGTGTTCTACCGAGCCTAAGAAAGTGACATATCGGAGCAGCTTCCTCTATCTATAATTCATAGTGCAGGCTCTAAACAAAGAACAGAGTGTTCGGGCCCCATCAGACATGCTGCAGGGGAACCGACACGGTTGCTAAAGCTGCAAACAAAATATAGCTGGATAGCAAGGACCTGGAGCAAATAAGAGGCATTACAGACTGTGATAGTAGAAAAGAGTGCACACACTGACAGGCAGGCATGCTGACAGCCACATGTGGAATAAGGGATACATTTTTCGCTCTCTCTCTCTTTTTCTCTCTGCCTAGATGGGTTTTCTCTGACCCACATTATCAGGAAACAGACAGGCCGACATGTAAACAGGTCCCAATATGACTCAGTGTGCTGTCTACACTGAAACAAAGGCTCTTTCAATGCCGCCCTAATTTTCTTTTGTTGTGATAGACACCTATAATCACCCCGCACTCACTAGGAGGACAATCATGCAATATTAAGAAACCCAGCTCCGATCATTCTCGGAGGAAAGATGCAACATTTATACCCGCTGTCTGTTGAGGTTTGTCTCGTCTGCTACATGGGCTGAAGCTTGTCGAATTAGTCATACTCACCTCTCATGGCTGTGGAAAAGTGTTTTTGTGCCTTTTCTTTTAACCAAAAAGTGAGGTGGTTGAAAGAGTCCTAGTCCTCGCTGGCTGGATATAATACAAAGGTGATTCAGGCTATGCGGTAGTACTTAAATGATTAGTACTGAATATAAGCAAGGGCATGGTTAATTGCTTTTCATTTGCTGGTTCTGGCTTCTAAAATGTGATTGCGCTATTTACTGTTACTGTACTAAGGCTGCATAAGGGTTCGAAATTTTTCATTTATTTTACAGGTATTCAGATTGGGATGCGATTTGCAATGAGCAAGAATAATTTTCCTTTTTTTTTATATTTTCACTAAAAGAAATTATGTTGTGTGACATTTGTTGAGGTCTCTACTAAACAAAGATGTTTTCTAACATCTGGCGAAGAAGATCTGTAAGTCGGGGCATCTCTGTAGCACAACAGTACTAATATTTTACCATTGTAAAAACAAAAATGGCAGCTTCTGTGATTTAGATATTGTGCTCGGTCATACTAAGATTTCAGTAATAATTTGATTAATTGTGCAGCCCTCTGCTGCTTTTGATGTTTAATACCTTAGCGCTATTTTTTTTTTTTTTTTTACATTCTGTTAAACCCTTCTTTATATATAAATTGAATCCAATGTTTTGATGAAGGGTCTACATTCCCTTGCTGTACCGCTAATGCTGCGAGTGAGAACTTCTTTCTACTGCAGGACTATGTTTATAATGTTTAATACCTTATTGTTATTTTATTACCTCCCCAAAGAGGTTATGTTTTCACCCCTGTGTCCCTTTGCTGGTTGTCAGCAGGATTAAACAAAAACTACTGAGCACATTTCCTTAAAACTTGGATGGAGGATGAGTCTCCTAGAATAGACCCCTTTTGATGCGGATCCCGAAAAAGGGATTTTTTTTTTCACTTCCTTTAACATTGAGAGATGGCGTTATAATAATGCGGAAAAATGCATCGATCTTGATTAAAAATAATGTTTTAATAATCAGCCGTATTTAGGTGGCTGGCATCTATGAGTGAGTACAATTTCATGCAGATCCAAATAAAAATCTGGATCAAGCAGATTTAAATATATTTTATTTGATATGGGATTAGGCTTGATTGAATTTAATGGGACTTTCGGAGATGTGCGCACTACTGAGTGCCATTCTAGTTGATATTTTATCGTTTTGTTTTTTCATTCTATTCTTAATTTTTTTTTTTTTTTAATAGCAGTGAATACAGAAGCTGCATACTTAATTTCATTGTACCTATACGACGACAATAAATAAATTCTATCTTTCGATTTACTGCATCCCTATATCTAGACCACAACATGTTAGATAGGTCTTTGCTTGAAGAAATCTACTGGTGCACTACACATCAACTGTAATTCCCACATTTTCTTCATAAAACAGCCTCTACTCATCATGTTGACAACATTTGTCAGATGCCTCTGCTGTTGCTTCTATTTATTCAGTACATTAAGATGTTGTGACGGCTCCACAGGGCCTACCTTTCATCTGCTGCTGTGAGCCGCAGTTTCAATGCCTCCATTATGGGTGGGACATGTATGTGAGCTGTAATTAAAATGCTACATATTGTTAATAGCAGGTGACACATGTGGTGCTCTAAACACACAAATTGTCATGGGTTTTAGCTATCAATGTGACGCTTGCTCCAATTATCACAGAGACAAATGAGCCAGGCAGACGGGGGGGATGTTCATTAAGATGAGAAGAAAAAAAAGAGTGGAGACAGTAAAAAAGAGGTAATGTTGATAAAAGAAAGATGAGCGAAGGCAGAGATGGCAGCAAGATAACGACACAAAGAAACAGCGTGGACGTGGTGATGATGGAGTGGGAAAAGTGGCTTTTTGTAGCTGATGGAGGATCATTTCTTATCTATTCATATGTCACTGTGAGTCATCCTTCAGAGCGGCCAAAAATAGTTTTCTCACTAAATGACACGCAGGATGTTTCCCCTCTCAGTCATTTTCTCTTCAACTCAAACAATGAGCAACAATCAGAGGATGAGCAACAGAAGGTAGAGGAATAATTGAAAAGTTGGGAGTTGGACAGGAAATGGCGTATAATGCCGTCAATAGAAAGAAAATTGCGTTTTCTAATTGTTGAGCATGAAACCATCGTGGCTACGTAATAGATGGGTGTTCCTCATACTGAAGCTACTCTATTTCCGGTTCAGGCTAAATATCTGCTGCCATTGTTATTGTTCTGTTTACATGTAGGTTTTCTGTTTCAGAAAATGTAAACACTTCTACTTCTGTTTGCGTTATACATGTGGAATAACAATAAATGCTTACATTGTCGTCAGAGCCTATAGCAACATGTGACAAAGGTCTGATGGCAGATCCGAGCCGGGGTTGTTGTGGTTACACGTTATGCATCCCAAATCCATTGGGCCACCAGGAGGCCTCACTACAGCCATATTTTAATGCTTAACCATAATCAGGCTGTTAGAAACATTGAGGCAAAGCGGAGATGGAGTACAGCCCATCAGCAAAGAAATAAACAGAGACACAAGAATAACAAGAAAAAAAAATTACAGACGGTGAAGTGGAGGAAAATACTGATTTGAGGTATAAACATGTACAGTATGTTCTATCTGAATGGCACCTGGCTAAGAAAGAGTAATGTCTAGAAATAGCCTGGTGCTTTCACATTGTTTGTTCACACCTCCCACACCTCCTCGATGGAGGTGCAAACATTGAAAGGAGACAAATCACATTAAGCACCTAAAAACTGTCGAACTGATTTGGGATGACAAGAGCTGGCATTTTATCCGTGGGCAGAGGGAGCTCTGCCTCTGCGGACTATTTATCCAAGGCTTACTGTTTACAAGACTTTCCGCTCAACCCTCGAGCCTTTTAACTCTTGAATTGAGGCCATGCCCACACCAGTGAGGATACATCTGAAAATTCCCTCAACATGTACAGCAGGTTTCTGAAATAATGGCTAACAAATTCTAGTCATTTTAGAAAAGCTTGCTGTTCACACGGAAACATCAAAACAACAGCAAAATATCTTAAACGGTCTTCCGCCTTCCCATTAGTTAAATAACAGTGGCAACAAAACGCTGCTGTACAGCAACTAATGTAGGATATTTAAAGTTGTACTCAAGCCACACTTTTGATACCATTTTTACTAAACTTTTCTGCAATAGCCAATCAATGTATTTTCATTCAGTGATTATCTCTCTACACAGTCGTTTTCATTGGTAGTGGCAGGGTCTGCCATTCATGGACTGGATTCAGGTTGTCTTTGCACGCACGAGGGATTCGCAGGAGATAATGCAGGCATGTTATCGAGTGTTTTGCACACATAAACTTTGCTTGGGTGGAGGGTCCAGGTATATTAATGGCAACCAAAGCATATTTGGCGACCCATTTTAGCATTTTATACTTATTTTTCAGTCGCCACGTTAAATACTCGCACCTTGTGTTCCTGCAAAGCTACAGATACGTTCAAATTTGGGCCATATTGACATTTCTACAATACATGTCATATTAAGTTCAGATTACATGTATATCAGCTCACTTTCATGTCAGAAGATGGAGAGAATGATAAGAATGCTCAAAATCAGCTGCTAAGATTACTGTTTACGTTTTTGCAGTACTATCGGAGCAGGGATAGCTTGTAAAATTGATCAGTACAGAGGAAACGCAACACTATCAACCCTGGAGACTATTCAACAAAATCAATGTTCACATATATTATTTGCTTGTGTGTGTTTGATCTTAAAAGTTCATCACCTTTAAATCAATGAAGTGAAACACATTTACTGATCTAATATTGTAAAACATTTCCTAAAATTCATCCCTGGGTCTTTTTTAAACCTAAAATAAATCTTCATGTTTAAGAGGCTCTAATTCAGGAAGCTTGACGCTGCAGAGCCAGAGAGAATGGAGACACTCAACAGCTCCAGCGCCAAGATACACAAGCCAAGGAACACGAGCCGTGTGTGAGCCATAACAAGATGATTATGGTGGTGGCAGCTAGTTACCATTGCCTGATACGGAGAAAGAGGGAAGGTGCCATGTCATGTACCAGCCTCAGCTGCCAAGCTCATAAACTCTGACTGCTTTCCAACAGGGCTGAGAAATGATGTTCTCACTGAAGAGCAGCCACCATGAGAGAGCTGTTACGGCGAGGTATTGAATCGAGTGTTGCATGATGTGACCTCATACTAGCGATAATCATTAGGCATTCTGGCCTATTCTAGTGATGAACACACCCAAGTTTCACAAGTTTCTTCCTTCAAACTTCCCATTCACCTGATTCTCCTTACTGCAACGTGGCTCTGAGAAAGCATCTGAAAAAGCTGTGTCAAACCTTAATCTTCTAAATGTGTGTGGGGTGAGTTAAATAAGAGCTGAAGCCAGCCAACATCTTGTAGTGTGAGTCTTAACTAACCATCGGTGTGCCAGGTTCGAGGATAAGTGGCACTCAACCCCTGCAGCCAAGACCTCCATTTTGAAACAGTATGCATTTTAATGTATTAGGTTGGCACAAGGTTGGAGTGGGGGTCATAGGCAACCGAGCTGTGTGTGGGTTCGTATCCATGTGTGTGTGTGTGTGTGTGTGTGTGTGAAGGAGAGAGAGAGTGCTCGAACAAGACGAGTAACGGCTGCTATTCACAACTGTAAGGCCCGTTTTTTCCACTATGTGGCAGAGCTAGGAGATTGCCAAGGCAGCCAGCCTGTGCCCCCATGGTATGCAGACACTGTCGCTCTCATACACAAGGAGAGAGTGAGAGGGGAGAACTGAAATTTGTGTGTATGTGTATGTGTGTGTGTGTGTGTGTGTGTGTGTGTGTGTGTGTGTGTGTGTGTGTGAAAGAGATATAAAGAGACAGGGAGTTAGGGAGAGTTTACAGAACAGCTTGCAGGAGACGACGTCAGCTGTCCCTCCAATAAAGCCTAAACATTTCATCACTAACCAACAACACAGAGCCAAACTTCAATATGGTGCCATCAACAAACATACTGTTGTCATGATAAGAGAAAATGATGTTTTCCATTTCTTCGCAGTGCTGTTCAGTTCAGGCCAAAATACAAAGTCAGTTCACCGAGCAGCACCGGTTGGAAAACTAAGATAAAGAACCAAAAGTTGGCATGATATGTCTGGTCAGATTTTTAGTCTCATTTACTCATCCTTAAATGAGATATTTACTGATTCAAAGGTTCAACAGATGGGATTTGGTGGCATCAAGTGTTTGGTTTGTCCACTCTGAGCTACTGTAGAAACATGGCGCTGCAACATGGCAGATTCAGTGGAAGAGGACTGGCTCCCTCTGTAGACATAAAAGACTCATTCTAAGGTACTAAAAACACAACAATTCTTAGTTTCAGGTGATTGTACACGTGTTTTTTAATCCAGTTCCTGGGGGCTCCCTGCCCTGCATGTTTTCAATGGTTCCCTGTACCAGCACACCTGATGGTGAAATGAATGGGTCGTTATAAGGCTTCAGCACAGCTTGATGATGAGCTGATAATTTGAATCAGGTGTTTTGGTGCAGGGAAACATCTCAAACAAACAGGGCGGGGAGCCCACAGGAACAGGATTAAAAAAACACTGTTATACACTAATGGAAACATAATTTTAAATATCATATTTAATTACTGCCCTTAATCCCCAAAAATCCTACTCTCCTTTAAATAATCAATTTGCACATTTTGACAGTTTTTCTTCAGGCAAAGTTTTTTACTGCTGCTTTTGTTTAACCAATATTTGATATCGAGGAGTTTGATTCCCTCTTCTAAAAAAAAAAACGTTTTCTTGTAGAAAATCATCTTTATATTCCTCATAATAAAGTATTGTTTACACAGATACACTTCTGTTTTCATCAAGACAGCTTTTCGACACAGGGACAGTATTTTTTAGATTCTTTTGCACTTTACTCTCCTGGTAATCTAGTTTTTTTTACACCAGATGCATGCCTCTCTGAACCTAGAGACTGTTTTCTAAAGCAATACTTAACCTTTCAGCAAAACAGTCAAATATACCAGGATCACATCAAAGAGGTTGGGTGTTCAGTTACACACTGGTGACAATTTGTTGATACAGGCGGAGGAAGCTCTCTGTGCCCTATCATTGCATGTCGGTTGACAACAGTGCCAGGCTCCAACCCACTCATTAAAATCATTATTTCAAAGGGAAGAGGCCTATAGCTCATATCCTTTCACTGCCATTATATCACGTCACAGCACCGTGCAAGCTGACAAAGCCAACTGTTGTCAACATGAAATGCAGCACAATTCAACAAAAAACAAAAGAATGCTAAAATAATCCCAGCCACATTAATAAAGACCCAGACCTGTTCATGATGTGAAAATTTGTCTGTACTATTACAAATATTTGGCATTTGAACAAAAAAGCAGCCCTTTTTACCATGTGTATGCCTATCAGCCAACTTTCACTGGAGTGAATGGATATGATTTGGCTGTGTGCTTCTGCAATCAGTGCGTCTTGTTTAAGCGGAAATAGATTCCTCACCCTGGCATAGTTCAACCAAGAGGCAGAGCAGCCTCTCTAAAATAAACTCCAAACAAAAAAAAAATGAAACATACGCACACGCACATCTGAAAATCTTATTCTTAAGCACTCTTTTACCATCGCTACCGGCTATGGCAAAAAATGGCACCGCATTATCAGGGGATTAATGATTACTTCACAAACTGGGTGTGAAACACAACAGACTGAACAACCGGAGAGAAATAGAAGCTGATCACAGGAGTGGGAGATGTGAGAATAAAAGCGGGATGTTAAATCAATGAGATTTAAATGGCAGTTGCAGTTGGATTTGTGGGGTTGATGGCGTCCCTATCTGGGTGTCAAGCATGTAACGTGGGTGTGCTAAACAACATCCAAACATCCCCAAATCCCCCAGGCGCCTTTTGAGAAGCAAAAGAATCTGGGAAAGGCACTGGCTGAGGAAAACAGGAGCGGAGGTTAGGGAGGGTAGAAGGGTTGGAGGAGAGAGATATAGAGTGTGTAACACGGAGAGAGAATCAATGGGTACCCCTGGAGCAAATGAAAGCCATGACATCATCGTATGGCAAGGAGCAAGGAGCGGGGTGGCAAGGGGAGAGAGAGAGAGAGAGGGAGGGAGAAGGGAGAGCACCCACAGTCACCCATTCTGCCTCTCGGGGCCCATCCTCTGCAATGGATAAGAGCCGAACAATGCGCTCTCAATGAATGGGATCCCAAATCCCACAGGAGAAAAACAAATCACCAGTGGGAAAGGGGGAGGGCGAGGGAGAGATGGAGAAAGAGACGGAGAGAGAGAGAAAGAGAGAAATGGAGAGAGAAAGGGAGACCCTTAAAAAGATGTGCGCACAAAGCAACAAAGCATCTTGGGACATGTAGAGCAAGGCAAGTAGAGATTGAGACAAAGCTGCCTTTGTCCCTCCGGGCTGGTGGGTGGCTTGGTGTGCAGGATTTGAACGCGGCAGCATTTACATCAGAGCTCTCCGATATATTGATTGGGCCATGTAATCCCTCAAATGATGACTGAAAAGGTTGGATCTACTTGGGGAACGTTGTTTGTTGGGTTTACATGACAAGAGCATGTGGGAGGCAGGAACCGGCTTTATGTAACTCTTCAGGGAAGCTTTGAGTTGCATTCAAAGTTTGGCCCACTGCTTGAGATGCCGGTTTGACAGAGACACGTGAGGCAGGGAGGAATGTTCAGGGAGCCTCTGATCACAGCACCTCTTCGCAGAAGTCAAAATGGGATGTTTAATTGCTTTCCTCATCACACGATGTTAATAAATAAAGTCACAGCCTTCACTGGGAAGGCTCAATGTGTGCGTGTGAGTGTGTACGTGCTTGTGTGTTTTCAAGTGTGTGCGTATTTGAACAAAGAGCCTCCGTTCCTCCATGATTACAGCTGGCACTGTAAGCCAGAACAGAGAAAATAAATTAGAATCACAAGAAGAAAGGTCTTTCATGTCTGATGCTTTGATAACAAAAACAAGCAGGTTTTCCACAAACTAGACTTCGTTGGCTTATAATTCGGAGCTAGCTGGGGACAACTTGACACAAAAATTTCAAACAATGAATGGAAGAGTCGCTCATGAATAAGTCACAATTAGAGGAAAAGAAAGGAAGAGTTGCGTTATGGCATTTATTTTTGGGATCAATATGCTCAACATACTGGAAAAGAAGCAGTGCATGTGTCGGAGTAGAATAACACAAATGTGAAAGCGTCAAAGACGATGTTACGCTCTGATCTGGCAGAAATGTGATTTTTCTGACAATTCGGAGGCACTTATGTATGAATGAGCACAATTAACAGCAGGGCTTCTATGCGAACAGAAACTCCTCCAATGAGAAATGTGGGATACAGCTGGAGCTATTTATCAATTTTACTGACAGCATACTGAACTACTTTGGTCTTATACAGCGATGGGAAGGTAAACTTATTTTTGTTGATCAGGGGCCACAAGAAATGGACGGTTTTGTGTTTCCATACGATGATTTGGTGGCACAATATGACATTTAAAATAAAGAAAGATGAAATGTTGCAAAAGTAAACAGGAATCAAGAACCAGTTCCACATTGTCCAATACATCAGAAAGGTATTTCTCCAAGTCCTTGTATCAATTTCCAAGGAGTCACAGCGGAGTGGAAAAAGCAGTCCAAATCGTTGCTTCACGAAGAAAGATGACAACAAGGCAACAGTGCTAGTTGTAATGTCTGTAAAATGATCATTTCAAGTCAGGGTGGATACATCAGCAATATCCTTAAACATCTGTCTGCGCAACATGGGCCTTAAACTCCAAAAATGCCATTTATTTGTTGCTCTGTATGAGTGTCACTGATTTCCAACTCAGCAGCACATCCATTACCAAGGGTAATTAACCTGAAATATGTTATAATATAATTAGAGCCATGCAGGCCAGGATGAAAACCTAAATTATGATAAATGTTGTCCAAATATTCTCTAATTTTGTCCGTTTTAGATAATGACAGACTGTTGCTACAGCCAGCTTGATTTGTCCATCTGCTCCGCGCAAACAAAAAATGTTCACGCAAAGTTCAAATTAGTCAGGAGTCAATAAGGGAATCCGACTGATAAGCAGAATCGAGAAAGGGCAATGGTATCATTAAAATCTCATCCCATCCCTTTGCAAAAGGGAAACCAGACATTGACCACAGGTCCAGTCCACCAGCTTCTGAGTCAGAAATCATTGGCTGAAAGTATCTTGAGATTACCCTAAAGCCAAACACAGTATCTCTACCAGCTCTGAGGCGCTAACCCTGACCTTTACTTTACCTTGACTCAGAATGAAAGATTTAAATAGCTCGTTTTGTCTCCAAACATACTCAATTTAAACTGCTTAAAAAACAGACAAATTCAGAGAATCCTCACATGAGATGCTAGAAACAGCAACTGTTGCCATTCTAGCTTGCCAAATTCTACCATTTTTTAAATCAAAATCATTCTCAAATTCATTATCAACAACTTCAGTGCCAAGTGAGAAACATAAGAAAAATCTGTTTTGTCTAAAAGCTGCTTTAGTACATGGTTTGAAACTCAAAGAGCTGTACTTTATCAGTTCTCATCAAGTCTGTCTGAAGCTTTCAGCTAAACATACCCTTTGAAGTCCGAGTCGGTATGTGGAAGCTACATTAGCTCACTAGCTTTTGCCCTTTGCCTTTGCAGCCTGGCGTGTCCACAATAAATATTGAAATCGGCGGTGTCTGCCTTGCAAGTGGATGTTCTGTATTATAAATGTCACCCTAGCCTTGGTCGGTGGAGCGGCGGCTCTTTCTAATGCCACAGGACAGAGACACAGCGAGAGAGACACCATGAGTAGCGAGGGATTTAAACTTTCAGACTCATCAAAGCGACATGTGTCTAGTTGCATGTTTGTGAATAAAAAAGGAGATGGATACTCTGGGGGAAAGAGGGCTAAAATGATAGTCGGAGAGGGACACAAATGTGATGAACGGAGAGAGAAACTGAGCTTGTGAATGGTCTCAATATGATCCACAGGTTAGAGGAAAACATCTTTTTCTCTTCTAATGTACTTTGCAGCTTTACCTGGTCAGGCCTCTAAAATTAGAGGCTGAAAAGGTAAAACAGAAATATGTAACCTTTGATGTTTGATGAGTGGTTATGACTTTTACATTTTGTTTCCAAGCCAAAAAGGTTGGGAACCACTGAGCTTGATGACTCCATTTGCATATTTCTGGAACAAAGTAGCTCTTAAGATGTCAACTGTAGTTCATGACGGTGCCCACGACCATATCCGTTTTCCCCCCAATGATATGTCAACGCCAGGCAGCATTTTAAAAACAACAAAGACAGATTGTGCTAGCTGCTTTAAGTAATGCTAAAAATAAGATATCCATTCATCAAAAGCCTCCTCATCCTCTCCCTGCCTGTCATATATACTACACCTGGAGCTTTCCACTGCACAAATTACTGATGAAACTGAATATATTATGAACGCTAAGCTGCTGATTCTGTGGCCAAATATTTTGAAATACGACTAATGGTCCTGCAATAGCTGACAACAATCAAATATTATTTTTTTATTTAAAATGCTTTTAACCTTTGTTCTCCAAAAGCTTTGTTTTCTATAGAGCTGCAACAATTAGTCCCTTAATTGATCGAAAGGGAAAAGAGACGATAAGAGGAATGAATAAAGAAAAGCATCTAAAATTGAAATAAAACAGGTGGACAGAGAGGATATGGTGGGAAAAATATATAATATCTAAGGCTTCAAAATTCAAAATAAGTAATTATCTCAAATCATCGAGTCATTATTTGGTCAATGAAAAGTGAAAACAAAAACATAAAAAACAAAATGCCCATCAGAATTTCAAGGTTTTTTTAGTTTAATTCAGTTTACTATTACAGAAGAAAAACAGCAAATATTCACATTGAAATGGCTGGAAACAGACTTTTACTTAGCGCTGCAACGATTAGTTAGTTAATCCATTAGTCAATCAAAACAATGTTTGGAAACTATATCAATTTGTGGCCGGTCATTTTTCAAGGAGAAATGTCAAACATTTGCTTCTGAAATGCAAATATTTGCTGCATATTTGACATTTATGATAGAAAATGAGGAGTCTTTGGAGTGTTGGTGGGACAAAGGAAGCAATTTAAAGACGTAACTTGTGATTAACGACTTAATGATTAATCAGAGGGTTAATCAATAATATAATATACACATAAGTTAGTTGCAGCTCTGGTCTTTATGTTCAAAGTTTTTAATGTTCAATAAAGCTGATCACAGACAATGGTGATTGTCTTAATATCAGTAAATGCATGTTTACTATATTGCTCATCCCAAAATGTAGGCTTTTACATGGTGTAGCCCAATTTTAAGTACATGTGAGTTGCAAAGACTTAATCTGACACCCACTCACTTTTTTCAACCACCCACTTATTGTGTTTCTTGGCAATTTCACCACAGGAGCGAACATCTAAAATTACACAACCAATAATTTTCTCTCAGTTTTTATCTCTTGAATCATTCTTGTGCGTCATATTCTGCAGTGGTCTGTACCTCAGCCAGAGACCTTAAGCAACAAGTATTAAATTACACAGCAACTTCAGATTGAGTGTAGAGCAGATGTCTGTGCTCGACACTCCAGCAGGTCCAGAAAGCCACCTGTATTGGTGTTTTCCCTTGCTTCTCTCCAGGCACAGATTTATCCCACATAAACCTCTACAGACAAAACCTCACAATTACAATGGTAAGGATTGTGTACTATTTCAAGGTCGGCATGTTCGGAAGAGAATTAAACCTGGTTACCTGCAGTGCTTCTGAGATAAAAGCAGTTCCTGGTGCTTTTTTTGCATGTTGATGAATGGGAATCTGTGGGCACCATTAATAACTGCAACTGATGCCCACTATTATTCTTACCACAAAAAATGAATCGCAAAGGTGTTTTAGAGGAAGCCCCCACTCTGCTCTACATGTTTAATCTTTGCTGTCACCTCCCCTATCCTTCTCTTCATCTTCATCCTCTCCCACTGTCATCTCTCAGTTGTCATTCTCCTTTTTTTTCTCGTCTTCTTCCAGCTACGTTTCGTCCTTCTTATCACCTTCCCCTGCGTCCTTGTCTTCTTGCTTCAACCCCCTGCTCGGATCCTGTTTCTTTTCTAACTTTTTTTTAGCTATAGAGAGCAGAACACTTAAGTCTTTTTTGGTCTCAGACGCTCCTCCTTCGGAATAACAAACAAGCTGTGCCACAAGTCTCATCTCACACCTACACTGAATGATGCTTCTTTGGGTTTCCCACACGTTCTTGAACATCAACTTCAGGGACTCTTCAAGGACTTTTCCAGGCCCAGTTCCATCAAATTCAAGGACCCAACATGGTTAGTTAGTTAATGACTGCTACAACACTGATCATTTTTAGAATGTAAACTAGCAGACTTTAGAGAAACTCACAGGCAACGAATAAAAACAGAGAGTTAACTTGACTGTGTGAACAATTCTCAGCTGTGCTGCTGTGTTACAGTGAAGACAGACTATGCGGTCTCTTGTCTTCTCTAACTCAGCACCGCAAAACAATACACTGTGTGAGTAGAGGGATAGAGACAGAGACTTATGCTGCATTCCAGGCAACTTGGGACTTGAAAATTTCCGAACTCCTACTTGAAAAAGTACAATGGAACGCCACTCACAGTCGGATGCCTACTTGTAAGCTCGAGGCAAATCCACGAGGAAGCAGTTGTCTGACGTCACACAACAATGGCAGCACCCATGTGAAGGTGGTAGGATGTATTATGTAGACAAAATAATTTGTGTTAGGCTGCTGAATGAAATATTTAGATCCGTTTTCAAATATAAAAGTGCAGTAAAATACAATGTGTAACAGCATTTGTTACTTCATTCATCGTTTTCTTCTTCTTTTTCATGCATGTATGTAAGGAAGCTGCACTGTAGAGGCTTTAACTGTCTATACACTTGCCAAAGAGACTTTTCCTTTTGTTACGGTTGTTAACTTTTGGCGTCATGCACCTGAAACGCTTGGAGGTCAGAAGGTGGAAGTCGCAAGCAAACTCCTGCACACTGTCTAACTTCATCAGGCCTGAAGGTCTAGTCCCAAAACATTACAAATACAATTGTAATACAACAAATAATGTATTTTTGCAAGCTGGACAGTCTACTCGTCCTTCTCCTATGCACCTGTCTTATGAAATAGATGTGCGAAATGTTATGTGGATTGTTAACAAGCCAGTCTTTGAAAAAAAAAATTAGCAAGCCACTAGTCCTGAAATTTACATTTTCCAGGCAGAGTTGAAGGTTCACTTAATGTTAGCTTTTTCGTTTTCTTGCTGTTACCTGCATCAGTCAACTTGAGTCTCTCATGCTGCATGTGACCATCACAGAGTGTAGCCTATTTGTAAATGTTAAGTAAAAAAATATCAAAAATCAATATCAAAAAACTTTAATTTCTATTCTCATACAAAATATATAAACTCAAGCACTTTCAATGGTTCATTAATATTCCTGTCTATTTTCAATAACTTTTGAAGCGTGGGTTTTTGCTCAAACTTTCAAGGATTTCAAGGAACTGTGGGAACCTTGCATCCTTATGAGGATAAACTCAGTCTTGAAATGGATCCGGGGGTGAGTGTGAGGACATGTGCCTGTGCTCAGATGAACTGCAGTGCTTCCTCAGTACACTTTTCATAAAGGAAATGGCAACTTTCCCCTGAATCCGATACAAATTCATTTTAGGGAAATAGCAGCTCCTCTGGGTGGGGTGCCACACTGACTGCTGCATCGAGGCACAACCAGTGATGTATAATCTCATTTTATGTTATACAGCACATTTTGAGGAGGCAGAGGAGGACATCTTATGAAATAGATCTTTCAGTAAATATTTTAATGAAAGCAGGAATAAAAAATCTAAATATCCTAAAAAGCAGTCCACTCACTGCTCCAAATATGTCGTCTACAATCTCCCCCACCATACTGTAGATATACTGTATGTCACATATTGTTTGGTGAAGACGCTCCCTGCCAGTCCTCCTCCTCCTCCTCCTCCTCAGGGAGAGTGCTAATGAAGCAGGAGGCTGGTCAGATGGGAGAGTCTGTAACTCTCCACTTGGGTTCCAAGCAATCAATAATATACAGGCGGTCACCCTCGCCTTCCTCTCCTTCTCTTTCATTTTCTTTCGTTTATCCTCCTTCATCTTCATTATTTTACTCCCTTATGTCTTTTTTTATTTGTTTTTCACCTCCTCTCCACCTCCCCTCCCTCCCGTCCCCTGACCTCTGTCACCTTAAATCCTGTAATTTCTCTTATTTGCAGTTTTGCCTTCCCCTCTCACTGACGCTGTTATAAGTCTGTGCTATTAGTATGACACTTGAAGCTGAATTTCACTTCTACTCGCAACTAATTTAGTTCTCAGTCATCGCAATGTTTTGACATTGCAGAAGTTGTGCTGCGAAATTTGTCAGAGAGTTTGGAAGAAAACAAACTTCCTGTCAGGAAACACCGATGGAAATTTAAAAAAGAACTGTGCCCACACAAAACTGCTTTAATACAAAGTTAAACGAGGTATCCTATCCATCTCTCAGATACTTTGCTGCCCCTGAGGGGACGCTTTCCAACCTGTGAGACAACAGTGCCCCCTGCAGCCCACCAGAGGATGTGCACCTCAGTATCTTAAGTGAAGTTGATCCCTCTACACTTTTAACCAGCCTTGTTTTAGCCCCCCCCCCCCCCCCCCCCCCAGCTACCTCCTCCCACAAGGGGAATTGTGTAAGTGGATTTAAATAAATTAATGCCTCTTTTGCAAGCCTAGGGAAAAACACGGCAGAAAATAGTCTAAAACAAAAAAACATTATATATATCCTACTGCTTTGGCACTCACAAAGATAAAGAAAAATGTTCATTTTTTTTCTGGCTTACGCCTATAGGCCTACATTTAAGAAGGCAGCAATTTGAATATGTCATGCCTAATTCCACATTTAGGCTGAGCCGGCATTCTCCAGGGACTGAATACAAAGCAGCGTGCAAGAAAGACACTTGACTAGTCAGCTGGAACAACACTATCCAGGCTTGAGGGATAATCAGTCCCACCATTCTGAGACAAAAACTGCTTTAAACAAAACCAGTGCCTGAAGGTCATAACTGGAATTTTCAGTATCCATGCCAACAAACTGCAGTCCTGTGTATTATAGCATTTACAATCTTTCAAATATTTGTCGAAAATCAACAGCACTTGATTAATCTTATCTCACTAGTATGTGCTCACATTTGAGGTTGTTAGAAGAATCAAGTCTCAATGGACTATTTCATTCAAATCACATACTTCAAAGGTTGAAAAACCATTTAATGTGAAAAAAATGTGTCTTTTGAGTTCTCACTCCTTTTTTTGCCACAACAACAGAGCAATCCTTATCCCAGTGGAAAAGAAAGAAATGAGCGAGGGGAGGCTCATGAGGTCTCGGCTATTAGAGTAACTACATAGCATTAGCTAATTGGGATCCAAACAAACTCTGAATACAGATGAATGGGAGCACAGAGACGCTACAGTGGAAGTAAAGACCATATTTGTATTATGTTTCTTGGAGTTCTTTTCTTTAAAGATACAAATATTCATGGCTCGGCCTCATTAGGAAGTTGCACCAAAATCCTTTATGTTACTTATATTTATAGGGAAACCATAACTAAATGCTAATGACCTGAATAAGGCAGACATCCAGACTCAATCAAAAACATATCGTAAACAAGCCTGGATACTGTGCTTAAATTGACACAGTTCAATGCTAGTTCCAATTCTAGCCACAGAGTCGGTCTCTCAAGAGGAGAAAGAGACCCTGGAGGTTTCAGATAACAAGCTCCCTGATCTCTGGTCTTTTACACTACAGTTACTCTGGAGCCAGATGTACCTCTACCTCTGGGTCAAGACAGACACCAGTGGGATTACCATCTATTAGCCAAGAAAGAGGGACAGATTGGAGCTGCTTCTCATTTGGCATGAACACAAAACAGTTCTCTGATTACAGTCGGTAATAACTGTTGATTGAATGGTAAGAGAAGCAGACCAAGACAAATAATGACAATCATGCACACTGTGTGTGTGTGTGTGTGTGTGTGTGTGTGTGTGTGTGTGTGTGTGTGTGTGTGTGTGTGTGTGTGTGTGTGTGTGTGTGTCTGTTCACACCTCAGATTCTTCCCTGCGGAGCCCCAGTTGGAGGACAGCACTGGGAGACTTCAGTCTGGCTTGGCTGGACTGGGCCATCTGCAGGTTTAGCTGCCAGCCGACATACTCCAGCTGAAACACACACAAACCGAGTCGGGCTTTCTTTAATATTAAACGCTATTTCAATAAAGTCTCTCACTTTCATTTAATTAATGCCCCAGACACATTTTCAAAGACTCCATGAAAAAACTCTAAGATGGCACTTTTCCCACAAAATACAAGTGGAGGCAGAATTTCTTAAGGAATATCTAGTTTTGTGTGTATTTATGCGTATACTGATATTTTATTCATCCTTTATCCTCATTATACTCTCAGTGCTTGACCTAGATTTTTCACTGGATTATTTTGATAATTTTTTAATTGTTTCATGTTTAAAAAGCACTTTGTAGTCATTGAGTTGACATGTGCTTTATTATCAACTTTATCGAAATATAATTATTATAAATGAGAAAGGAAAAAAGAAACACTGCCAATCAAACTAAATATCGTAATAGTTGCAGAACTCAATTTTTCTTTCAGTTGAGTAACTGATTCATCAACTAATTAATTTGTTCTAGATTTTCTTGACCTTCTCTTGGTTTATTTATAGTCAGTTATAACTTTCTCACTGTTGTGCCACTATTTTTATGAAAAAAGAGATTACAAACCCAGTCTAATGAGAATAACTAGATTCTTTAGCTGAAAATTGCAGCTGCACAAGTAATAAATGGCTTGTTTGCAGACCTATAGTCAACATGATTAGTAGAAGTCACTGTATTGTCACAATAAATATGATCATTGCGATAGACATGACAATATTTACTACTGGAGAACTTTGCTTAATCGCTTCAAAGTTTGAGTTAACTTGCCTCTGAGCTGCAGGTGGTCAGACTATTACTCTCAGTCTTAGTCAGCTGTAGCAGGGTGATAGATTAGCAGCACGGAGTCAAGGCAGGGCAGTTAAGTGTTTTATGATGCAGCGAGAGGCCATAATAATAAACCATGTGTGACTTATTGGGTCTGGATGCGTCTGCAGTATCTGAGGACAGGTGTGAGGCGGGAAGGGCTGGGCCTCATTATTCACAACTGGAACAACATCCACACCGGCAAGAATAAACATCCCAACTCTATGATGTGTTACTTATTTTACTTTCAGTATATGCAAATGAATCATTAACACAAATAAATAAACTGTATTTTGGTATTATGGAAATACATAAAGTAATGACGAGTCATAAAGCAAATTGTACAGAATCTTATTAATGTATTACCCATCTAATTTAATTATGTATTTCCTGCTTCAGTAAATGTTAATATTTTTTGGTAGGTGTGTTGTTTGGCACTTACAGCAATCAGCAGATGTTCCCTCATTTTAAAGGTCAGGTGCATAGGATTTCATGCGGCTAGCAGTTGTTCCAGATTGCAACCAGCTAAACATCCCTCGCCTCATCAAGCACATAGAGAAACTACAGTGGACGCTAAAAACATGTCTAACGCAAAAGGCCTTCACAAGAGTCAGTGATTGATTTATTGATTACATTTATGGATGTAGATGAAAATGAATCCAAGGGATAACAAATAAAGGTGAGAAGACTTGTTTCTAACATGGTCATGAAACAGGACAGACAACAACACATATCATTTATAGATTCCTTTAAAATAAACAACAAAGATCCACAAACTGCAATCCCTGACCCAGCACGTCCCTTTTTTTAGTCACAATCATTGCATCATTAAAACCTTATGTGAGCTGAGACCTGACCTCTAAAAACCCCTCTGGATTCAAATAGTTTGATGCTAAGTGGAAGGCTGTTGCACAATACGGTCCCCGTATAGAAAAATTAGCTCTGAGCTACAATATTTACACCCCAGCCCTGCTGTTATGTCCATGCTGAGTATGGACCATGATTATCTGTGCGCGAAGACAGTCAGTGTTTAGTTAGTCCATTTTGGGCTACTGTAGAAACATTACTTTGCAACATCATGGACTCAAGGACGTAAATCTCAGCGGTAAATGGCTGCATTAATTAAAACAACTACCAGGCTGGCCAATCAGAAAACTGGCAGTGACCTACATAAGAACTAACTTAGAGTCCAGTTGAGTAAGGAAATTCAAAAAGCAGCACACTTCAACAATAATCAACTTGGTGAAAAATTACTGTCAATACTGGTGAAACATCAAAGTGCATCAAAGCTGGAAGTTTAAGTCTTCCACCAAACACTTAAACCCAACATGAATTTGTAGATCGGAGGTTGTAAAAAGAGTCTCAAAACTCACTCGATTTTTTAAATTGTTTTGCATTTGTTTAAATACGTTGGTATTTGTACGCAGGCTGAATGCATCTGTGGACACAATAAAATCACAAATTGTGAAACACATTCATGAATCTCCTTTTCTTTAGATCATTAAATACATGCTTGTATCACCGTTATAGAGACTCACTGCTCTTCATAGTTCACCTTTAGTGTGATCACAACCTGTATGCCTTTAATTGATAGTGTTGCTGGCTGGTGGGAAAATGGGTGACAACATCCCAGATTTTCGTGACACATCATGCTCGCATAATATGTCGAAGAAACAAGAAGGTGGTAATTAGTGTGTTTGCTGGTGTCTTGCATGGCAAAAAACCTGTAAAATAGCAAAGTCTTAGTATATGTATACATATATTGTATATGTAAATGTAAACATACACTGTATACATGCCAGTTATTTACGATCTCTTCAGTGACTTGACTATAGCCCAAAGTCAAAGCAGTAGCAGAGGTCGTCTTGACAATCAATGGCTGTCACCACCTTCTGCCGGCAGCAACAAATTCATGAGGGAGAGGAAGATGACTTGCGAGACCCTGACAGGTGAGATGTGTTGATGTACAACAGCAGCAACAACTCCAGCATAATGTGACCGATGCGTACATGCTGCTTATTTACTGAGTGTTGGATATTAATTCCCCTGACTATGAAAGGAACACTGTTTGAGGTGTCACTGCTTAATGAAGTTTTAGAGAGGAACAAGTTTTAAAATTAAGGTGACAAATTGTGCGAGCTGTGAAAAACTCTTTGTAATGAAGGCCACAATTACATTAGAGTCTGTGAGTGGATTCATCTTGTACTTTCGAGACACTGTCGGGTTCTGGTTAAAGCGGAGTCATGGCAGGTGTAGAAAAAAAACTCAGAGTTGGTGCCAAAAGATAAACTTATGTATCAGCCTTACCTTCTTTGGGGCAAAGACATTGTGCTTCAGTTTCTCCACCAGCTCAGGTCCAGCTGAGGCCCAGGCCTGAGAGAACATCTCGGCCTTCTCTGGGTTTAGATGAACTGTCTCCAGCTGTTGCTGCAGAAAGGCTGGCTTCATATTATGATACACTGCCTGCAGGGGAGAGGAGACAAATGCTTCCATTAACCATGTTTACAGGTGTAACAGATCATTCTTACAGTCTTGTTCCTATTTACTGCCAACGCTCAACTCGGAATTGTGTCAATGCAACATTTCACAATGCAACAGTGACCCCAGCTGGAGAAATAGGCTCATGATGTGATTCACACTAAAGCTATAAATCCAACTACTGTACAGATACAATTTCTATCTTTCTTTAAGATTTGATGACATATTGAGTTATTCAAAGTATTCACCCTTGCACAAAGTACACAACAAGAGGTTTTCTATCCGTAGTAATGTCTCTCTTCATGGTTATGGCAGGCAAAGCGATGCATACAGTGCATTTGTAACTGTGTCCTATGTCATCATAAATTGTCTTGGGAGCATCCGCACAGCTCCTAGAGATAATAATAGTGATCCTGTACGGTCAATTAGTGCAGGTTCTTTTTGTTTTTGTTTTGGTGTTTTGCAACCCAAGAAAGTAAAATGTAAACTGAATGGAAAAGTCTCTCTCTGCACTGAAATAACATATGGAAGACGGATGCACTGCATGGCTCCGATAGCTGATCCGACAGGTGCTCATTGGGGGAGCAGGTAAGAGTAAAAAAAAATCCTGACACTAAGTGGTGCTGCCAACCATGGGGGAAAGAAATTGTCATGCATATAAACAGACCGACACATGTCAACTCTAGGTTTCTAACCATCGACTCTAGGTGTATCAGCTCTAGGTCTTCTTGTTCTCCAGGTGACGAAGACCTAGAGTTGATATGCATTGGTCTGTTGCCCATGTGCTTGAGGAATAACTTTCCATGGTTATCTACACCACTTAGTGTCAAGCAAGACTATTTTGTAATATATCTAATGGGTTGGGCTTATCATATTTCTTCATTTCCACATCTAAATCAATGGAAACCTTCAGGCAGAGCCTTTTTCTTACATGACCTTCTTCATCACATCTAAAACCTAATGTCAATCACTTAAAATTATTGAATTTCTTGAAGAATAAATGTGTTTTATAAAAGAAACGGTAACCTAGAAAAATCTGTATTTCAATCATGTTATAAACAAAAATCAGGTAAAACCCTTATATTAATGCCTGAAGACCTCCCCTCACCTGCTCTAGTATAAAGGCAGCAGTTTCCAGGACTAGATTAAGAGCCTGTTTATCCAAGGAGAGAGCGGCCTGAAGCTTTTCCTCCTCTTCTTCACTGAATGTCCGCTCTCCCTGTGAAAATAAAAAACAACATAATTTACTGTGTCAGTGTGAAAAGGTCATCGCACAACCACTGTTTTCAGGAGCTGAAGAATAAATGAAAGCTTCTTTCTGATTTAGGATCAACAGCTTTTTAAAAATGAAACTAGGAAACGGTTTTAGAATGGACCATGTGGGTTTCAAGAGCCATGTTATGAGAGGAACCATTCAAATTAAATTTAATCAGTGTGTCAAGGGGTGTTTACACTGGTAGGCGCTTGTGTACTTACAAGCAGCATATGATTATCTAATCTTGACCGAGTAGTTTTTGGATAATCAATTTCTCATTATGGTCAATATTCAAGTAAAATTACCCAATATTAAGTTACAGCATCAAGTTACATCATGAAAAATGCTGAGTTTGAGTCTCTATTCTCATTGTTAAATGACACAGTAGAGAAAGGAATACAATGGGCCTTTGCAGTGAAGTAAGAAATCTCTTACAGATATTATATATTGGGATAAAACGTAAGGCTCGACTAACTTACATCAGGCAATTGTCATCTTTTCATCTCATAAATTACAGTAAATCTAAATAATTGACCCAATGTCACAGGTTATTCACAGCAGACAATTTGGCTTGTCAGATCAGCAAAAGCAAAGGTTAAACAATTAACATCAACTAGAATGGCACTGAGTAGAGAGCATACCTCCGCATAGGCCCCACAGTCCCCTTTAATTGAATCAAAAATTATAAATCTGTTTTTTTCATCATAATCTATGCATTTTTCCCGGAGTATAACTACATACATATTATGATTAAACAAAATTAATTTCATTTAGCAAGTCAAAAAAATCTAATCAAACAGACTAATTGTTCTCGGAATGAATGGCTGACACCTTTTGACAACCAGCTAAGTCTAATGAAAAACCCGAATGGTCAACAGGGCCAGGCATGAGTGCACATTCATTAGAGCAAGTCTGACTGATGCTCCGATAAGTCGTTATGCACTGCTCTTTCTGGCACTACAGCTTTTCTGCAAAAGCCTCAAAAGCCTCTTGTGTTTGTCACAGGTAGCACTGTGCAGTCTCTGTACCTTCAAATGAAGCTTCTGAATGATGCGGGAGATCAGCCTGGAGAATTTGTTCGCATCAATTGCGTTGATGAAAGTCACCGCTTCTTTTATGCTGTTTGGAGAGAAGAGTCATGAACGGTGATGGCAGCGGTGTGGAAAGTACTCAGATCTTTCAGTTAACAAACAGAATAAGACTTTACGGTCCAAGTGTCATGTCGTAGATGAAAGGCATTTCACTCTAGCTGTCAGTGAATTTCAAAGGTAACTGCAATGTATACATGACAACAAAGACACATACAAACATATCCCAGTGACAACATAAAGCATCAGCAGACAGTAGGTTTCCACAGAATAAATAAGACCATCTGTGTGAAGACTGAATGGCAGCCTGAAATGAGTTTGTGTGTGGACATACTATCACACACACACAGCCAAAGTAACCAAACCTCATAATATCCATCAAAAGAGAACTTTCCAGATTTTACTTAAGTAAAATTTTACAAAAACCTAAGTGCTGCTTATTTATAATGACCAGTTCTGAAGAATGGTGGTTTTTAGGCCGAGTTTGTGCATCTTGTATGACAGTTATGTTTTCTTGTCATATCAGATTTTCACTACGCAATTATCTTGGCTTAAAGAATTCATGGAGACGATATTATCGTGATATCTATAGAAAATGTAAAACAAATACTGATGCTATCAGTCAAATTGATCTTTAACTTTAACTGTTTATTGTGTGTTTTGTCTCTTTTTTGCCAAATAAATTACAAATTAGGTGATGACAAAGCAAGAACAGAAAGAAACTGAAATAATTTAAGAGGTGCTGGATTATTTACACAAAATTATCATAATTGACATAATATCAATATCTAATTTTTAAATATCAAGGTTATTGTCAATACCAGTATATTGCAACCTCCCTATTACATAATAGCTCACTGGTTTTACAGTTAAGACTATCTGAGTATGCATGTATATACTCTATCTTCCTTTTTTGGACAGTGATTTACCTTCTTGACTATTGATTCTTAACTCTCTTGTAATATTTTTTTCCACCAGTTAAAAAAAGGTCACAGTAAACCTACAGTAGCACTGCAAAAAATTACTACTGAGAGATGTGAGTCATTGTGACTTGGACTCAGCCACTGTTTTGATGCAGTGTACCTTGAGTTGACAGAAAATAAATAGTCTGGCTATCAGTATTTCACAGTTTAAAAGTGACCAGGAGGGATATTTTTAATGTAGAAATGATTAAATAAATAAGCTTCAACAAAATTATTCACTTTTTTATTTAATTTACATCACTGGATATCAATAATTATAATACTAATTCAATTTATTGTCATATTTTTGCAGGTTTGATCAATTAGCCTATAATATCCCTAACAGAGAGCATCTAATAAATGGTCTTTGGTATTTATAAAGACCAGATACTGCAGGTAAGACTAAAAAAACGATTAACTCCTGTTTAATTAAGTATAAATTTGCCATTTCTCAATGATGGTTATTATACAGTGTTACCCATTTTCTTCTCAAATGTAGTGCAGTATTGTTATTGTACTGAATCTTACCAGAAGACAATAGTGGACTGTCAATATCTCACTAAAGCATGTAGCTACTTCACTCCACAACAATGACAGTACAGGTTTGTTAGAAGAAAGTGGAAGAAGGAAGCTACAGAGGGCACATTTCCCCCCCAAAAAGAGGAATAAAGGGTGATAATGACGCAGCTTAACGATGGCAGCAGAAACATAAATCACTCTCAAGCTAGTTCTTGGTGTTTGCTAATGTTCATGTATGCACCACATCAAAATATCGACAACGTTCATAAAGCTGCGTTAGGCTACAGGTAACTTAGCTTGACGTTAGTTACTGGAAATACTCTTTGTGTCGGAATTAAAGAAAGAAGCCGCCCACCTTTGTGTTTCTTTGATAATTGAAGTCATTGTTGTCTGTTGTTTTCTATGAATGAAAAATGAAGAGTTGTGTCAAAGTGTTAAAGCAGCAGCAGCAGCAGCAGCATCCTCTCACTGTTGTCATTCCTCCTTCCTGGTGTCACGAGACAGACAGCGGTTCTTGTGACCGTCAAAGCTGCGGCGAGCATGCGCAGTGAAGAACGAATTACAGATAATTACTTAAGTGAATTAAGTGTCACTTAATACTCTAAGACAACAGTGTCAAGAGTAAAACGTCAATCAATTTCACAGTAACTGTGACCATACAGCTGAATCCGTTGGAGTGTTTGCGTAAAAGCTGCGCACAAACAACGCTTCTACTACAAGAGTAAGTACGGAACACGGAATGGACAAACAGAGCGGGCGACAAACGCGCAGGCAAAAGCATTAGTCTACTGCTGCTTACACCCACACTCTGACAGGGAACCCTTTATAAAGTTTATACTATATAACCAATGCTTTTATAATGGTATAAGATTCAGAAGTAGGTAGTAGTATAAATAATATAATAAAATAATGATATATATTATATAGACTATTTATATATTGTCAATAAATAAAATAAATAAATAAATAAATAAAAGCATTTGCCATTGTATTTTATGCAAAATAAGTACTGCAAGGCAAGAGTCATGAATATAAAGTAGAAATTTACAATAAAAAGATATGAATAATGAATTATTTTATTTATTTCTGTGAAAATAGTAGTAGCATTTGAAAACAAAGAGGATCCCATGTTTAAAATATGGACAAAGTATTGTGCCATTAATCACAGGATAAAGAATACATAAAATGTGCAAAATAATAATCATTAGACTTGGGTTAATGTAACATGTAAAGCAGGCTGCCGTGATATCAGATGATTTTCATGTCCAAACAAATTCATGATAACGTATTATTGCGATATCAATAAAAATTATGACAAAAAATCTTTTAACTTTCCTTACTGTTTGTTTGTATCTCGCAATTATAAATCTCACAAATACTACGCAAAATTCGAGGCTACGGAGGCAGTGAGAGTCTGTAACCACAACTGTAAAAAAAAAAGTGCACAAAAAAACCCCAATTACGCTTAATTGTGAAAAGGCAGCCATGAACTGATAAACAAGAGATCCACAAGGGATAACATCTGCACAGGACTATTCACATGATCTTATCATACTTGTGTTATAAGCACAATATCAATATTACATTTTTAATATCACGGTTATCGTCATTACCGGCATGTTGTGACACCCCTGGTGTTAAGTGAACCATATTCACCAGGTGTTAACAAGCAGATCACCTGCAGCTGTTTCCTTGGAATAAGTGGTCAAATACTCAAAACAGGAAGACTTTTCACAAGCAAAAATTTGACTTAACTGCTTTTAAGTGTTCTGTAAAGCATCAGCATTTTTTTTTTTTACGTTAATACAGTCACCACTTACATTTATTTCACTACACGATCCATACTTTAAGTAATGGCCTGTCACATGATGATTTTTTAAACAAGATCTCATTAGTGAAACATCTCCAAGGACAAAATAATGATATGGTGCATCTTAGACTATTTTTTAAATGTACTGTATCATACACATATTGACAATATCAAACAATAGTAATAATGACAAAAGACAAACACACCGGTTGAGTTTCGACAGTTTATTATGTTGAAAAAGAAGAGAAAAAAGTTCATGCACAGATTAAAATTAAGAGAAATATTTGATAAGACATGATAAATCATTTAAAAATATTTTGCATACAAATAAGAAAAGAACAAAATCATTTCAGCATATATTCATATTTCTATCACACAGCATATCTGCAATATAATAATATTGTTTACTGATTTTACCAGCGAGCTGTAATTATGACTTTCAATACTGTAGCAGACCTGTTCCAATTTGGTATTCGAAATGGTTTCATGCTCTTTCCTCCGCTAGTTGATTTCTCAAGCCTGGAATACCAAAACAATAAGTCTTTCCCAAAACGTCACCACCTGCCACACTTTCTCTTTTAAGTAAACAATTGTCAGTGAAATAATTTCAGTTACAAACTGACACAGATCTGTACTGTAGCAGCTAAACGTCAAGGGCCAACCCCCATCGAGGCAGAAGGAATGTACCACTGATAAATAAATACTTAATTTTTCCTTCCAACAGAAAAAAAATCACATAAAACACTCTTTTTTTTTTAAGGAAAAACAAAGAGATAACACCAGAACAAGGAGTGTCAAATCACACAGTACCTTCAAGATGTATAGTTTTGATAAAAGTTAGTAATTTGAGGTTTTGGTAAACAGATTGCATCACGGTAAACATTGGCTGACATCTGCAGGCTCAGGATCTCGCTGCCACTATTTGAAGGAGGGTAAATTTGGCACTTTTATGCTGATGTCACCAATGTTGATGTTTCTGGGCATTTCCGGGAGGTTCATGTTCTTTACAGCTGATACGGCACGAGCAGGCGCTCCTGCAATACCGGCCTGCACACACATACACACACAAAACACACATGGAGGGGATGATAAGATACAAATCAGTAAATCAAAAATCATGCTGTACACGACACACACACACACTGAACAGTGAACATTGGACACAGATACACACACAGTGCTAAACAGAGACAAACAACTGCTGACAAAATGCAAAAGCACTGACAGCTACTCGGACAGACAACATGTGCAAAATGTACATTCAGATGCCTTCATAGCTTCATATGCACATGCATTATTTGGTTCTATAATGATTTACACCACAACCAGAGCCAATTATGAATCAACTGTGAGGACACACTGTACTAGACCATTCACTAATTTGGATATACTGAGCAGTACTGGACATTCATCAAATGGACAAAAGGCAGCATTGCTTGGAAAGTGAACCCACCGGACTCTTGAGGACCGATAAGGGTAAAAATGCATGGAGAGAATTGGGTAAAGCAGAAAAAATGGATTTTGGATATGAAGACGGAAATGATGTTTGGATAGATAGGTGTGTATAGAATGTGTGCGTCAAATTTCAAGGGGAGCATGTCAACGTAATGTTAGTACATAATAATACAGATGATTCTGCTCTTCTCGTGGGTTGAGATACGTCTGGACAGACTACGCATGACTGTCTAAATACATATTTGTGAACACAGGAACAAGAATATTGGGTAACGCTTTATATTACAGTCCCTTAATTAATAGGCAAAATTAAGTCCTTATAATAAGATGCTTATAAACATTAAAAAGACTATACCGGTGTTAATTATAGCACAATAAGCACATTAATTGTTAGATTTATAAGCACTTACAAACTGTATTAATGTTGGTTTTGTGCTTCACTGCTAAAAAAATGTGTATTTATATGTAATATTTATCCACATTTTATCAACCTTGACCACATGAAGCGCTTATTCCAGATGGGGAGCTGGAAAAGGCAAAGCTAAGAGTTTAAAAAAAAGAAATAAGAATATTCTATAAAATCACTGCTTAATTTTTATTATTTTTATTTCATTAGATTTTATTATTATTATTATTTTATTATCTTCTAAAAAAACTTTTTCCTTTCATTCCTCTTTTGTGTTTTTAAGGAGTGTTTATAAATGTCATATATATAAACTAACAGTAAGTCTGTTTATCATGCTGTTGTTAACACTTATATAGATTTAATAATATCAATAAGCACCTTATAAGACTCATAAGGTCCTGATTTCCTATTAACTAATGCTCATTACCTTAATATGAAGCGTTGCCAAATATGGTGTCATTTACACGTCTACAGTGTAACTACTGATGACATGAGGAGGTTGTAAGTCTAGTAGTGCTAAACTACAATGGGAGATCTATTCTCAGGGACAGAGGAGGCACTTAACTCTAACACAATGAATCTCAATGCGAAACTGTGAAAAAGCAATTCAGCATTGTTTTTTAAAGTAATGTACCACGGTAGTTTAGCTCTTTTGAAACAATAAAACACATCTGCAGAGAGTGAATGATTTGATGTTTTCATCTCAAGTGTGAGCAGACATTTGAGAATCACTGCGGTTAGAGATCCCTCACCCCCCCGACTGAATCTTTAGCAGAAAGACCCAAAAATGACCAAAAGGTTTGAGGCACAGCAGAACTGTATGTTCACTGGCTCTGTGAGGACAAACCCTCGTAAATCATTTAGCAATATGGCACACAAAGTATGTCTGGAATGTACATTCATCCACTTCACTTAGTTTCACAAGGTTATTTCAATGGACCGTTTGTCTTGTGGGCATTCCTCCCTCCGCCAAGACTGAAGGAGACTTGTGTTGGACGGAAAGATGACCGTGGCGTTATCTGAGAGGAATGCTGACTGTCAGACTCCAGATACTTTTGCCTCCCAGTGGGAAGCCTGGTTTTTAATCAAACGCTGGGTGACTAATAAGTACAGAAATAGTAACACCAGCTGTGAAACACACAATAATGGCTTGATTCTCTGGTCTATGTTAAGTCAGAGAGCCTTTTAAAGGCTGGAGCAGTACCCCTAAAAATAAAACGTGATAAATGACGACAGTAGAGGGCTATTATTTCACAGCTGTGTGTGTTTTAGTGGGTGAGATCTTTAAAGGAAAACGCATAATTTTGGATAATACGCTTATTGGCTTTTTTGCAGGGAGTTAGATGAGAACTCGATATCACTTTTAGGTGTGTAAATATGTATCTTATCTTAGCACAAAAACTGGAAACAGCTAGTCTAGTTGTGTCAAAAAACCTTTTTTTTTTTTAAAACCCTAAAGAACACAAATAAACAACTATATGTCTTTGTTAAACCTGCACAAACGCCAAAGTATAAAAAGAAGAATTTGCCATTTTACCAAGGGTTATGTATCAAACTATTTCTTTGTCAGGACTAGTAACTTCCTGTTTCCACTTGCTGATTGACAACCGGTCCTGGCCGACAAATACACTGACACACAACTCCCCAAAAATGACAAGTTGTACTTTTTACACTTTAAGCTTTAGGGTCGTCGTAGGTAGATTTTGTTACCTAAGCACAGCTAGCTAATTCTTCCTGTTTCCATCCTTTATGCTGAGCTAGGCTAAACTAAGCTATCCTGCCATTAGCTCCAGCTACATATCTACCACCTACAGATAACAGAGTGGTATCGATCCTCTCATCTAACTCTCTGCAAGAGAACAGATGAGAGGCCAGAGAATTTATGACACAGTGTCACAGTCACATGTGATTATCACACAAAGAGACAAATCACATTAAAATATTTACTTCTGTTCTGAAGTCCCGTTAAAGAACTCAGAATATGATTTCATAAGAATAAAGTCTGTAGCCTGTTAGATTTACAATATAATAGGTACCTGACAATACCGTTAATGCAACACGACAAACTGCAGCTTCAGGAATGATTATAGCGTTGAACGCC
Source organism: Pagrus pagrus (assembly GCF_965226575.1). Lineage (NCBI taxonomy): Eukaryota > Metazoa > Chordata > Actinopteri > Spariformes > Sparidae > Pagrus > Pagrus pagrus. The sequence continues at coordinate 10,112,079 of NC_140192.1, forward strand.
CACCTCTCTGGCGGTCTCAACATTTACAAATCTAGTGTAATAGATTGCATTATACTGTGTGCTGTTTCTGTCATTCAGCCCACCCTGTGTACATTCACCAAAGTGACAAGAACTATTGTGAGTTTTAAAGAGGAACGGGAACATTTTTGGGTCTGCCATTAAAGATTCCTACTGTATGTTAGTGACGTCAGCTTGCTATTACATGGAGGGCCATATGGAGAGACTTGGGGGGGAAGTAAACTTCAGTTAAGGTTACAGTACTTGGTTGTAAATTTAGCAGTACCTGTGTCTACCTGTCCTGCCTGGTAGACTGAAAGATAAACGTCTGTAAAGAGAGAGAAGAATGGAAAGAACTAGACAGGGTCAGGAAAAAGAGGAATGAGGAATGTTAAAGCAGATTAAAGTAATTACAGTTTATCTCCACAGAAAAAAAGTGATAGGACCTATCATAGACCACATCTTTAAAGCAAACAAAATGATTTAAAGCATCTCTCACATTTATTTTCACAGCTAAAAACAAAATGAAAAGATTGAGAAAGTTTGATGTCAGAACAGTAATGCCACCTAATCAGTCAGATTGGAAGGAGAACAGCTCATTCCTTGTTCCCCAGAGACTGCCCTATAAATGGACAATGTCGTTTTGAATTAGCATCAGCGTGAGTGAACACACATTGCGGTCTAGGGTAGGTCCAAGAGGGAAAGACAGAGCAGCTCTGATGATTGTAGAACAGTAAAATACTCTGCTTACAGAACATCAATCGAAAAAGAAGATTCTGTCTCGTCAAAAGCACAAAATGCAGCTTAGGTTATTAGAAAAAAAGTGTACTTCGTTAACACCGAAGCTTTTACAATTCAAATGTCAGAGCACACAAGTGATGTCAGCGACGACATAACCCTTCACTGTTGTCTTGGCGACAAATTTGCACAACTTTGTGACTTTCTGTCAGCGATTGTCATTGCAAAAGTTAGAGGGGCTCATCACCTCAATGTTTCGGTATTAAACACAGCCGAATCTTTACGTTTTTGAACTATCAGAGGACTAAAATCCACTTTATGGAAAACAGAAATGATTTCATCAAATTGTCTCTGGCTGTCTAAAAACGTTCCGATGAGCAAAATGAATGTTTTTATCTGCTCGCAGAAGCTGTATGGAAAGCAAAGCAATGTCCTTGCACAGAGCAAATATCTAAGCAAGGACACTGGCTTATAGATGTTACAAAACAGATTGGAAAAGCATTTACGCCAACATGGACAGCTTGTATAAATTCACATTCTTCACTAGAATAATAAGAATGTAAAACACAACCTACAACCAGCCTGTTATCATGGATATATGGTCGATTATAAGATGGTGGTTGAGCGACTCAATGGCCAGAGATGCACTGGACAATGATACAGTTAAGTCTCCATAATAATGACAAAAGTGATGACTATGATACTGTACTTTATACTGAGGGATACAGGAGAGGATATGTTGAGACCCTGTGTCGGGACTGAGCAGTGCAGCAGCGAGAGGAGAGGCCGAAAAAAGAGCACAAACACTCAAGAGTAGGTAGGGAGCATCCACAAGGTCACTTGAGAGTAGCATGCAGGGTGCAGCATACACACATGCCTGCATACTGCATACGATACCTCCGAGAGTATGGAGGAGGAGTCAAGTCATACATACAGTACAGGACGCGCAGGGACAGGCTTACCTCAGACTTCTCCATCTTGTTCTGGGCATCCACCTGTGTGATGATTTCGTTCATGTTGGTCTCTAGGACCATCCCGCCCATCACCATCTCTGCCAGAATGTTGTGGACCTAAAGAAAAATAAGATGTTTTCATTCATTAAACAAATATAGTGAACTGCATGTTTTTCAAGTACACCTATCTAGCATTTACAGTAGCTGTAAGCAGTCTGCAAATATTTTATAAAAGGCTTATAAAGAGCTTTATTTATACAGTAAGCTGATATAATGATAATTTAAAAAGTGTTGATTAATAATACGCATTATTTGTCAACAATTAGAATATATATTCCAGCGACACTTACAGGCAACCTCATGAGAAGCTATAATTGTAGACAAATACATTAATAATCCTCTTTAGCTGCTCACACCTACATTCAGTGATGTTTTATATTAAGGTCTCTGTAATAAGCATCAACACACGTTTATTGTTAGACATCAGGACACTTATAAGCACTTAAAGCAGTTTACAGAAACTTAAGAATGTATTTATTGAGTTTAACTAACTGACCTATAACTTAAGTGCTTAATAATTGCTGACAAATGACTTAAAAGTTAACAACAATCATGTTTGTGATGCTATTATTAACCATAGTCTTATTTAGCACATCATTATGTTTCTAAGCATCGTATATGTTTGTTACAAGGATCTTGGTATAAAGTGTTACCATTTTTGCTCTCCTCACTTTTACACAAGCCTTACATTAAAGCTTTACCCTATATTCTAGTGTATCATAAACCATTTATTAAATCTTTAAATACTGCTTACGAATGCTAAATTGTAGAACTCAGAGTAAAGTGTTGCTGTCATTTATAATTATATCAAAGAACACTAGAAAACATTTACATTGATGGTTGAGTACCCCTGAAAGACTTGGGCCAACACTGCCATCAGACCATGACGGCTGAAATCAAAACTGCAGTAAGGCCGTTGTTAAAAAAAATAAATCATTTTAATTATTGATTAATATGCAGATTATTTGATCACATTTTAGGAGCTAAAATTACTGTAATTAATTAATCAATTAAAGGGCTAATCCTTTCAGATCTAAATTGTATCATATATTCAAGTTCCTTTATAAGAGGCCAGGCCAATCATGACTTGAAAAAAAAATACGGGAAGTCACCGGTTAGGTCATCAGATGAGTGTGTCACTATAATATGAGGCAATAACGGCTCAGGCAGAATATTGCAACTGATTCTTGATTTCCTAAAAGTTTATGGGGTTAAACCATCAATCAGTATTACAGATAGGTAACATCAAAAAGAGGCAAACAGATTCAAGAGTATTTCCTACCTTGTCTACATGGAAAATTAAGTCAAGCTCACAGACATTCTCAAAGCATTTGTCCAGCGTTTCCACAAATACCTGAAAATGGAAAAAAAACATTGTTCAAAAAAAGAAAGAAAGACACTAAAAGTATACTGCAAGGGATCAAAAGATGCACAATGTATTTCCAGGCTTTTACCTGGATTAAGTCTAAAATTCCTAGTTCACTCTCTGAGGAGTCCACACAAAACACAAAGTACAGTGTGGCGTAGTGTCTGTAGATCAGCTTGTAGTCTGATCCTCCAATCAACCTGAAACACAGGGGACAAGGAAACATCACACCAGCACCTGTCCTGACTGGATACATGTCGGCCACCATGTGGCTTTGTCGTCACACAACTCCAGATGACAGAGACTGTTCAGAGGGAGGAAGTGCAAGAGCAATCGGAGTAAAACGACACCTGATCCGCTCCTCATTCATGAATGATAAATAACCTTTGAGACACAGTTACTACTGATGGGCATTCAAAAAGCCCTCTGAGCTTTCCTTTACAAATGCCTGCAATGCTGCTCCAGAGTAAATTATCTACTTGAGTATTTACTTCCACTGACACTTAGACACACTCGCTCGACAACAGCACATTCAGACCTCACAACTTACATTCCACCTTCGAGGAAATTACAGACGTTCTCGTCTCTTTTCGAGACCAAGTGGAAGGTTTCCCTGATGATCTGTTGCTCTGTGTCTTCAGACTGCGGGAGGAAATGAGAAAACAGATTGTTAGACAAAGAGAAGAGGGTAAATAATGTGTTGTTTGTGCACTTAATACCCTCCCATGAACAATTTCATTACTTCCAGCCAGCAGACTGGGCCGACAGCTAAAGTAATGGTTCAACACAACTCTCCTTTTCTTGAATACATGTATTAGTTCTGAGTGGAGAAGCAGGATTTATACACTAACCATTCTCCTTGTCATATTGAAACATACACTAATGCCTGCAGGCTAGAGAGGCAATCAGTTCATTGTAGACACTGAATCGAGGCAGGCTTATCTTATTGTTTGCTAATGGATGAGATTCTGTTTAAAACCCTCAAATAGCTGTAGGCGTGTTTGCAAGCATTCACTAAAAGGCTTTAAGAGCAGATCAAAATTGAGCATTTCCTGAACTAATAGAGGGCCACAAAAAAAGCTAGAATACATCACAATACAAGTTTATAAATATCCGACTGCTGCGTTAGACTGCTTTAGGGCTAAACAGGCAAATATATTTTCAATAATATAAAAGAAAATGAAAAAGCAGACCCAGCTTCCAAACACACATGGTCTGACCTAAAAATCCTCAATCAAAAGAAACACTGACTCAGCCTCACCAAAGGGTGCTAATGACCCCCTAGGAGAGCATAACAGGTCAGTGAGCACAAGGAGAGAAGAGGTTGCCCAGTACGTGGCTGGCTGGAAGGCCGAATCAGTCATGTGACCTGTAGCATGCGACCAGCAGGGTTATTCACATTTTTAAGAACATCAGCGAGGCTTCGCACAACAGGAGCGTCTTTTAAAACTTCTCATTAAAAGATGTTTTTGGTGTTGTTTTAGTGGTTCCTACAGACTAACTACATTTGGTATTCTGGACATGCAGATTTCCCCTACATTTTGGCAAAGTATTAAAAGCAGGGACACCTCTTGCTTCAAGGCTCTACCGACTGAAGCTGAGCTCACATGCGAGCCCTCTCCTGTGACGTCATGGGGAAGCACACTTAAACAAAAAGGAGATTTGCATTGTGCAACATCTTGCTGTAGTTACACACTGCAGTAACTTAAAAAAAAAAAGCAAAGCTGGAGGTGAGAGTTTAAGTTTCTGTCAACAGCAGTATGCTCGCTAATGCTCCCGTCAGCTGCAGGATGCCTCTCTCTATAGCTGTTGTGATCAGGCTTAGAAAACACAGAGGTAATCATCCAGATTAAAATAAACAACTGTAAGCAAAACACAAACATGTGTGATATTAGCAAGGCGGGCCAGATAATATTAGTATATCACTATCCTATAATCTATGCTGAACAGCATGCTTTGGGCACAGCGGACACTTGTGTGTGTATATATTTCACTCTCCTCTCCGCCCAACATGTCGCCCTTATATCAGACGGGTGCTTAACCTTTAGGTCTGAGCCAGCAGACCGGCTCCAACTAACAAGAAAACGCCTCGTCTCAACACAACGCACACACAGACAAGACTTACACACACACACACACACACACACACACACACACACACACACACACACACACACACACACACACACACTCATATTGTCTGCACAGCTTCTAAAGCAGGCCCTCAGTCTTAACAATAAACTAACTTAAATAAACTGAACAGTAAAGAAGGTTTCACAGCTAGCAGCATGTGTGAAATCTTATATCCTGACATGCAGCCATTAAGCCTGCACCTCAGCTTTTAATATAACAGATGGTGTCTGCATACAGCCTTCTTATAATCCGATCAATTTCAATTCATCCTACTGAAATACAAATGCAGCCATGGCGATCTCAATAGACAATACAACAGGCTAAATAAAGCAACACTGTTTTGACTGCAACTAACCAATGTTTACAATATTGATTAATCTCCAAAATGTAAAAACATTGTGAAATTATCAGCACTGTTTCCTAAAGATGACACCTTTAAACAACTTGATTTACTTGACCTACTGTCCAAAAACCACTTGGTTAGGGTTGGGGAAAAGATCTTGTTTTGGATTGAAATACCTGCTTTTTGGTGCCACAAAGCGTCAAGTAGAGCCCGATATATCAGTTGGCTGATGTTATCAAACAATATTGGCCTATTACAGATATATTTGTGTCGGCTTATATGCTTATATGCCATCTTTTTTAAGAGATTATGTTGCCGATAAAGTTGCGTGGGGTCACTTATAAATATTACATTCCCAGTTTTCTCTTTAAGCATACTGATGTCATTTTAGATGATAAAGCTTCTTGTTAAACTGTACGATATCTTGCCTCCATTACAAACAGTAAGTGTCTGATAACCACATTTGAATGTGTGTATATATCGGCTGACATATCAACATATCGGGAGGAAGAGAGTCAGAATAAGAGCCATGCCAATCAAGCTTGGTTTAAGGCTGCTCCTCGCTAATGTCTGGTTACAGGACAAGGAAATTGACAAAATGGGACTCAGGCTGTCCAAACAACGTGGACTCAGAGACTATCAGAGTCCACAGACAAATCAGATCAAACTGTTGCACTCGACAGGCAGACTGTGTTTCAGGACTACAGCGGGACGAGGAGAGGTGGCCAGACATCGATGCTTGGTGCTCACACACAGTCAAAGTGGATGTGTTTCCAAGATGTCGAACTTTTGATATGAAGATGCCGACCACATTATCACCACCATCGTGTTGCTGCTGCTTACATCCACCCTGACGCACATTCAAAAGATGCACTAAGTGTGTATATATATATATATATATGTGTGTGTGTGTGTGTGTGTGTGCAACCCTGTGTTGTATAATGACTAATAAATTACCTTGTAGCTTGTATCTATCAGTCCCTGATGTCGATATTAGCATCGGCCCAAAAATCATATATCGGGTGGGCTTTAAATTCACCAAAAAAAGAGGACATTTCTCATGCGTAAAACGCCGATCACTTGTGAGAGCGTCCAGTTCACATGTGACATTCTTACACTTTCACACAATCGCACGTGAACCTTTTCAACCCACGTGAAAACAAATAGTGATTTTTCACGTGTGAAAAGGCCAAAATCCACATGTGACATGTTGGTAAAGGGGGCAGAGAGTTAATGAAACTGCCTGGCCGGGGCACCTTGCTATTGTAGCAGCAATATTAAAGAAGGGGGGCAGGCGGCCAACCTTGAGATATAAATCCAATTATGAGAACAAGCCAACACAGCTTGCCCAGTGAAAGGATATTACATAACCTGTCATTAGCTACCTACATGGAGCTTATTCTTTGTGTTTTCTGACATGTAGGTAAGTTAATGACAGTAAAGCTCATTGAGCCAGCAGTGGTGAGAGGTTTGAATGAATGAGCACGAGTCACTCACAAGGGCGTTGTTAAAGTCATGTGACACAAACAGAGTCAACTGCGAGTCCAGCGTCAGCACAGCTGGATGTAAAGGAATAAAAGTGGGCTCGGTCCAGTTCACACGGGCTCGGCAGGAATAGGATAGCCTCGCTTCGGCTTGCACACGTTCAATTATTCATATTTAAAAGGACAGTGGGCTCAGACTGACATCTCATGTACGGCAGATCTGAAACAAACAGCGCATCGCTGGGCTGTTTAAAGTCAACACCTTCACCCATTCAAACTGTGTGCAACAACATCAGGACGTGTGCAGTGTTGCAGAGGGCTCTGCTTTGGGTTTGCTGCATGAGGAAACATTAAACAAAGTATCACAACAGCCACACAGTCATATTTCGGATTGACTTTTACATCCTGGCCCGTCGATCACACGAAACAAACAGCACAATATGTACAAAGCAGTGCAATAAATCCCCTGTTACTCACATAATGCTCGTAGAATTTGGACAGCCTCGGTTTCCCATGGTTGTTGAATATTAAAATGGCTTTAATCATGATTGTAGCTGAACGGAGGGAGGCGGGGGAACAAAAACGGGATCAGTCTGCGAAAGACTGTTGTCCGTCGACTCCCGTGAACCCAGACCTGACCGGGATTCACGGCTAAACCCCGTCTCGGTGTAAGGTTAATACGGGATAGCTTTCAGGTACACGCTGCTACTCCTCCATCGTCTCTTTACGGAAATATTCCACGTCAAAGGGACCAGTCACTCGCCTCCTCCTCCCGCTACGGCAGCCGCGGTGGGACAAACCTCCGCCGTCCGCCGCTGCTGGAAACCACAGAGGAAGAAAAGTGATTTGTTGTTTATTGTTCTGCTATACTCGGATCATCCAGGCAGAGGCGGCAGATTGAAGAAATACATGCTTTTCAAGGGCAGTGATAGAGGAAGTATTTCAGTAAAAGTAATTTTACTACCCTGTGAAAATACTCTGTGGAGAAAAATATACTAATATGTACTGTACTTTATCATTTTGAGGTACTTGTACCCATTTTCTGCTTCTTTACACCTCTACTACATTACAATTTGGAGCTGAATGTTTTACATTTAACTCCTCTACATTTAGTTAGTGGTTACTTTGCAACATTAGTTTAAATGTTATTATTATTATGTTACATTCAAGATGAAGATAAACCTTAATTGATCCCCAAGATGAAATACACAAGCTATTTAGCAGACACACTACATAAAGTAGTTATAAACCTTCATAAATAATTATAATCTAATAACCTGATATAATATATATTTCATTGATTTTTTTGGAGATATCCCATTCTGCATAATGAGTAATTTTACTTTTGGTATTTAAGGGATATCATAATGCCAATACTTGTATGCATTTGCTTTAGAAAAACTGTAAAGTATTTCAGAATCGCTACTGTTCTTAAAGAATAAGTTCACACAAAAATGAAAAGTCAGTCATTATCTGCTGAGCCCCAGGCCGATGGAAAGTCATGTGAAGTGTCGTAGTTCACAAAACATTTCTGGAGCTTCACAGCAAAACAGTGTTGCAGCATTGTCCTAAACAACAGAAGTAAATGGGGACTTAAACTCTTAAAATATATATCCCATCCCAAAGTGTTTTGAAAAGACATTTTTTGCTTAAGCGAAGATTTCAACTTTTAAAAGGGGACACATGCAGTCACTTTATTACACTTTTGATCTTGGTCTCATTCTTTAGTGTTTATCACAACAGAAGCTGCTGTTGGATGCAAACACTCTGAGCATTGTGTTTATGAAATGTGCTAGACAATATACTGCTAGGAACTATTATTACTTCTACTAATACTACTACTACTACTACTACTTCTACTACTACTACTACTACTACTACTGGTAGGGAGATAAATAATAAATAAATCTGAAGATTGAGTGTAGATTGAGACTAAATGATTTATCTGTATTGTATAAATTGGCTCACAGCCTATAGAGCAGATTTAAGACAAAACCATTTGAGATAGTTTTCCCTTTCATCATCAGTTCCATAATATTTGCTAATCAATCATAAAAAAACAATACAAATGTCATATTAATGTTGTGCAACCTTGTTCAAATTAAATTTTCATTTAAGCCTGTTGATATTAATCACTGTCCTTAAAAGAGCATCAGTTTTATACTACATCACATCTATTAGCTGGGCAAGGTCGGTTTAAGTTTGAGCCACAAGGTGGAGCAACAGCACATCTGCTACTGATGATGTGGCAGCTCAGATGAAAACTTGCCACAACCTCTGATTCAAAGAACATTCTCCACTTTTTATGCTGCTGGTAAACATGAAGGCCTGAATATCTTCTGTCTGCCAGAGAGGATTTTCCTTTGGCAGACTGGATCACGTTGGCAGGCTGTAAACAAATGCAGAGTTTTGCTGCTGGAATATCCCAGATCAGTTGTGATTAGATTGGCTGTAACATTCAGACAATTTGACCTTATCTGTATCTGAAAAGTGTGCCTGTGAAGTGTCCTTTAGAAAGGCCCTGTACTCGAAGTTGCAACACTGAAACATCTGTTTATCTACTTGATTTGCTGTGTTTCTGAGCCACCGCTGCTCACAGGCCTGCAAAAACAAACACTTTGTACATTTTATCTGCACCTTATGTGACCAAAAATACCCTGAACTACTGTACGGGCTTCCACTGACATGTTGTTTTTCTTCATGGTGAGTCTCCTTCTTTTATCTGAGGGAAATGGGTGGATCTCCATGAGTGAATGGCCTGTAGTAGAGGAATGCATTACATTCAGATAAATGATATATGATTAGTTTGAAAGAGCAGGCTGACACACATCTGCAAGAAAATCTCTTTCAGATGATGTTGGACAGGACATGAAAAACTTAAAAGCACCTCTCCTTGTGTCTGACAGTCTGTCGGTGTCTGGTTCTAAGTCTAACACAGTTGTTTTTTCACTTATGATGCACACATGCACAGGTAGGTGGGAAGTCAGGGCATTTGCTCAATCTGCCTGCTGTTGTTTACTGATCTGAGGTAAAATTGAGGCTGACATCTGAGGCTGTACTTTACTGGAGAGTTTTGATCTGTAAACCTTTACCACATTTCAGAAACAGTTCAATTTTTTAGACGATGGCGTCACTTTGTGTTGAACAGTTGTGGGGATAATGTCACTGGCAAACTACAGCAGGTCCAGGCAAATTATTTCAAAATCACCATTTTCCCTCTGACGTCACGTTCAGGGTGGGAAGCTCTAGTGTCCTGTTGCTGTGTTCCAGGTTGGAAGTCATATAAATGTGGGTAATCTTACAAAATCATTGTCATTTCACCCCTCGACGAATGATTAGCACCTGAAAAGATGATGATCTCTTTTGAGTTAACTATTGTCCTATCACAACACAGGCCAACTTACTTATGTAGCTTTCTACTAATGATTCACACCTACAAAACCTCTATGTCTCCCCAAAATTATGGCCGTCTTCAGTTTAGTAAAACATTAGGTCGGCTATCTGCAGTATGAAAGGGGCAAAATGTAAGAATTATAGTTGAAAGCATTCACAGAGTACAGCTTTTGGACACCTGTGGATTTACAGGTGCGTATGAGATGACCAAGGGCCGACAAAAGCAGTAAAAACAACTTTATAACAATGTTTTTGGTACTCAGACCCTCATCATCAACCTGGTGAACGTTCTGAGTGCCAAAACGCTGTTGTTAAAATTCATTGCAATTGAAGTGAACAGTGTGCACAAGTTTTTTCCAGTTCTAGCTTTACGGCTAACTGAGCTTATTTTGGAAAGATATGCATGGCAGCGAATGGAAAAAGACAAATTATTTTTTAGATCCTTTCCTTAATACTAAGCATTTTCCCCTTGGCTATAATAAGTTCACATGCATAGTCGAATACGTCTGCATCTATTCTTTCATGCATTGCTATAATCACTGATTTAACGCAGACCAAAACAAGGGAACAAGGGTGATTAAATGCCTAAAAATAAACAATATCCAACCAGAGCAATCTTGTGTTTCCCAAAGCATTCTTGATCCCATTCAAACTTTTATTTTCCCACGTTTCTCTCTTCCATCCTCACTTGTTTGTGAGCCTGTGGTTTGTGCACACCTTAAACATCGTGTTGATGATCTGAGTTTCTGAGGAGAGAGCTCACAAAAAGAGGCTGCACAGCTATTGTTGGAGAAATGCCTCAGTGAGAAAGAGAGAGGGGAAGGGGGAGGTTGTGTTTCTGACAACGTGGTGGAACTGGATTCAAAGAGGATTAGTCCAAGTCCTTAATGTGCGACATGAGAGATTAAAAGGTGCTAAATGCAAAGCAAAACGTGTATAATCTCTATGGGTGAAGTGTGGTGAAAGTGCGGCCACGTCTCTTTTGCAATATTTCATCATGCGCTCATAGCATAATTAATTTCAATTAGACTATGAGCTGTGGGCGGTCACCTCCTCCCAAAATGGTACAGTCCGTCACCAGCTCGCCCCCAAATTGCAGCGCTGGCCTATAAAAAGTAAACGTCTGCACAAAGTTGGAAGGAGAAAACCTGTTGTTTTAACTGGACAACAAATATCTGGAAAAGAAGAAGAAGAAGAAAAACAAACAAACATAGCCTTCAGAGATGGAGCAAACCGAGGTAGTGAAGCCAGAAACTCTGGATGACCTGATAAAAATCCTGCATAACATCTTCGAGAGTGACAGCATCAATGTTGAGGAGGTCCAAAACATAATGGAAGCATATGAGAGCAACCCTCAGGAGTGGATGAAGTTTGCAAAGTTTGACCAGTACAGGTAAAACACATCGCTTCATAACTAATCAGATATTACTGGTTTATTAGGCTGCTGATGCACTTTGCACTCTTGCTCTGTAGCCTTGTCTTTCACCTTGGCCTCTATGGTGTGTGTGTGTTTTTTGGGTTCAACCATTTTATTTTTTTCCAATCATGTTTTCTTTTAACTTTCGTTAACACTTTGTTTGCATTTCATGATCATTCCGTTACTTTTAATTGCTAAAAAACACTTGACGATGACTGCTTTAGAAAATGAAAAGTGGAGAAAAAAAGTGAATTTATGATTTTATAATGTTATTTAGTAGTTTTCAAATCAATCAATCAGTTATTTTTTAAAAAGTTCAGCCTTTAAAAAACATTATTTTATATGAATGAAAACCAGCTGTTGTTTCCATTCAGAATTGGCCAGCAGGTTTCGTCACACCTCATTTGAATAATAATAATAATAAAAAAAACATATTTGCATGTTTATATCAATGCACATTGTTTATAAACGCAACTTAGAGCCTACTGGGGACTCCTACACAACAGCTCCTCCTAAATGTTTATCCCCGCAGTGAGAAAAAAAAAGGCCTCCCCGCCACAAAATATGGCTGTCGTCTTCACAAGCCGTGTCCCAGTGTTTTGATTAGTGAGGGGTCAATGGAGGGAGGGGGCCCGAGCCGTCCAATCAACACCGAGAGCGGACACACACCCGCTGATCAGTGCAGGGATGGATGCTTGTGGTGTTGACTGTCCTCGAAAACATTTGGACAACGTGCCCAGTAGCGACCGCTTGGCTGTGACTCAAAGGGGAGTGGTGGGGATTTTCAATACCAGTGATCCCGCTGATGCCTGTGTGGGGTCCAGCTTAGATCATGTCTTCTCTGGCCTCTCTAAAATGAAATTATGATAGGCATTCAAATCAAATAAACGTCATTTTATGTGAAAATATTACTCATGTTACTCAGATTTCTCCTCTGATTCTTTAGCCAGTTCATGTCTCCATTTTTCCAAAAACCTCGTCTACCCTACATTTTTTCCATTCCAGTCACATTTCTGCCCCCACAAGTCCTCCCGTGAACTATTTTGATTCAGTGGAACAATGTCGACATTAAGCTGTTTTCTTTTTTGCAGATACACTCGAAACTTGGTCGATGAGGGCAACGGGAAGTTCAATCTCATGATTCTGTGCTGGGGAGAAGGCCACGGCAGGTGAGAAGCTCCAGCGTGCAAGCTAATAGTTTACTTGACAGACTGAGCTTTGATATAATCACCGCCTTCTGCTAATTTTTATTTTGTGTCAGCGAGGTCTCAAAGATTCCCACCGCGAATTTAAACCTATCAGACCCGTTATGTAACCCGCCCAGCACTTCCTGTAGATATTACAGGCTGTATATTCAGGTGATACTCTCTGGCAAATGTAACAAGAAAATAGAGATAAGAGAGTCCAATGTGCTACGGACGGACATTATTTGATGATGATATCTATCGTATGTCGCACCATGTCAGCAAATGTCTCCTGAACACATGAAAGCCCACAGAAATGGAGGAGATTCATTTGAAATTGATATAGTCAGACTAACAGCTGTTTTTTTTTCACAAAGACAGAATTTGTTTTACCAGGTCCAAACATGTATCTTTGCTTCTGCCAAACAAGTTTTCTGCCTTTTTTTGGCACTAAAAGCGACATTATGCATGAATCTAGTGTCAACCAGTCAAGAAAAACAGTTTGAATTTCATGAAACGAGAAGAGAGTGTCTGATCCATTCTGCTGAAACTTCATAGCACAGATTTGTAGTGTTGCTTTTGCCCTGGGGGTCATTAGAGAGGGCACATTTCTGACATTGTCGGCTTGTGTGTTCTTTACGATTTACAGTAGCATCCACGACCACACGGACTCCCACTGTTTCATGAAGCTGCTGCAGGGTCAGCTGAAGGAGACGCTGTTCGAATGGCCCGACAATAAATCACACGGAGACATGGTCCAGAAGTCACAGAGAATCCTCCAGGAAAACAAGGTTGCTTACATAAATGGTGAGAAAGGAGACTGTTCTCATTCTCTTTTCTTTTTAATTAGAGTTTAGCCCAACCTTTATTAAAACCACTTAGTGCTATTAATACTGGTATGTTGAGAAACTGGTTCTTAATGCAGTGAAGCATAATCATGCTGCGTTCGGTACAACAGAACAAACATCCTTCACATGTTCTGTGCCACATGAGATAGGCTGATGTGACTCAGAAATGACTGTGTCTGCGTCGCCACAGTTAAACCAAAGTTTCAAAAACGCTGCACTTATGTAATGTCGGATTGGTCTCACAGGAGTTAACAGCCAGTTCACAATGAAAAGTATTCAGGTCTCTCCCCAAATCTCTGCTGACTGAGTTTCTCCCCAAAGCCAACAGAGCCCTGGTGTGATGTTTAGTCTCAGTTGTTGGTTACAGCCCTTCCAGCAACTGCCTGTGAGCCTCATTTCACAGCATTCCAGCGGCATACACCGTCTGTCTGTCTAAAAGTTTTTTTGTGTGCATATTTTAGACTCCATTGGCCTGCATCGTGTGGAAAATGTCAGCCACACAGAGTGCGCAGCCAGCTTGCACCTGTACAGTCCCCCTTTCCAAACCTGCCAGACCTTTGACCAGAGGACGGGGCACAAGAACACTGTCAAGATGACCTTCTGGAGCAAATACGGAGAGAGGACTCCATTTGTAAGAGACTTTTTTATTTTGAATGACTTTAATACATACAAAGAAAATGAAAACTGACTGTGGGACAGAGGAAAAATCTCTTCTAATGACTCAAGCTTTGAAAAGAAAAAAAAACCCTTACCTTGAGTAATTATTGGTCTTTGCAAGTCAAATTCTGTAGGTGAAAGTTATGAGTTATATAACTTTCTAAAGGTCATGTTGATAACATTTTACAGGTTTTTAAAAATAATACATCTACAGCTGCAGAGCTTGTAGAAAGGTGCAGAATAAAAAACCTATTTTCCTAATTGTTAATTATTCATTTTAAAATGTTTCTCTCTGTGTAAGAGTATGGTTCCAGCTTCTACCAACGATTGTGAGCCATTAGCATAACAGCATTGGTATCACGTGGTATCTGTGTTTTGTCAGCCACTAAGAGTCTTGGTAGTTGCCAGTTTGTGGGAAAAAAACCCCAAAAGAATGGCTCATTTCTACAGTATGCACCCTGCATAAGACACTGCACTAATGTTAGCTAACCAGCTAGAGCAACATTAACATTTGCTAACAGCAGTAGCCACGTTAGCTAACATTTACTAGCCAACATTGGCTTTCCATTTTAGCGAGCGTTAGCAACGTAAGTTAGTGCACAGACAGATGATTCGAACAACAAACACCTTTAAATTATAGCATTGAGCCCTTAAATTATAGCATTGCACCTTTAAATCATAGCATTGCACCTTTAAATTATAGCATTGCATTCAAAACAGGCTCGTAGTTTAACTATATATGATGATATATGTTTAATGATATATGTTTAACTATATATATATATATATAACTGAAGAGAGCGACAAAGATACGCTTCTTCAAACCTCTCTTGTTGAAGATAACTGATTTAATTCATAGATTAATTATAAAGAATTATAATTATAAAGTTACAAAGTTCATATACGTCAGCATAAAATGCATATTGTGAGAGTTCAACTGAACACGTGAGCACAGAAAAGTACACACCTGCTAATGTCGTCATTTTTCACACTCAGGCTTACTACAAACAGTTAATTGAACACACAGACTTCCTCACCCCCTTGCCTTAATTATGGGCAGGAAGTGGGAAGTTTTTATAGTGTCTTGCTGCTCACATTAAGCAACCAAAGCAGCACCCCTTGAAGATTCAGGAATTCAGCTGAAAGTTTCCATTTCATATCCATTAAATGTGTTTCCATTTGCAGCTGTTGACTGTTCGCAAACAAGAAATGTTAATTATTGACCGTGTCTTCAGGGAGAGAAGATTTAGGTCCAATCAACCTTTTACGTGCACATGTTAAAATGCATTGTGACCATGTTAAACAAATATTGGACCTCTGCCTTCTTAAGCCACCCTGCCAACAACATGGATCTTATCTGAAATCTACAAGTTGTAT
This sequence comes from Pagrus pagrus, assembly GCF_965226575.1. Taxonomy (NCBI): domain Eukaryota; kingdom Metazoa; phylum Chordata; class Actinopteri; order Spariformes; family Sparidae; genus Pagrus; species Pagrus pagrus. Next base: position 10,128,029 of record NC_140192.1, read on the forward strand.
AAGCATACCTTGACCATAACACTGTCAAGTTGATGCATTAGATTGCAACACCAAACGGAGGAGATAAGATAGTGGAAGCACGTAAGTGAGTACACAGCGAACTTAACTCACCATACGCCCCCAGAGCACCGCAGTTGTTGTGGTCTGAGGTTGTTTTTCTGAATGGATGACCCATCAAGTGCTATATTAGTTTGGAAAAGTGAATTCAAGTCTAAATAAAGAACCTGAGTATGAATAATTCTGGTTTGACAACAACCTAACATGTTCTGTTTCTCACACCTTTCTTAGGAGACCACAGTTTCACAAGAGAACAACTAGTCATCACCAAAGGAAGCTGCGGGTGACGAAGACAGTCGCATTTTTTTTAAAAACATGACATTGTTTGTGAAAATGATTCAAGGGAAACTGCTGGGGAAGCGAAATGTGGACCTACTATGACTAAGCACCCATTTAAAAATCAGCAGCGGGCCGGTTCAAAAGGACAACCCAGTAATTAGAATGGCTTTATCGCTGCCCAGTGTGAGCTTGGCAAATACTGATGAGCACAGGACGAATGCATGAATAGGCTTGGACATGGATAGAATCTGCCTTTTGTTTGCTGGGCCTGAGGAGACCCTTTTCCAATAACAACATTCCTGTCTATCCACGACCTGCGTAACCACACTTTTGTAAAGTTATGGCCGGTAGTCAAAAAATAGAGCTTTAGCGTTTAAAAAAAAAAAAGAAGAAAAAAAAAAAAAGCGGAAAATATCGCTGTTGTAGAGTTTCTCTTAAATTGTATATCTCAAGAAAAGGAAAACAGTTCTGCAATCGAGTTTTGTTAACAGTGGAGCACTTTTATAGCTGTATTTGGCGTCGATTTATACCACTTAAAATTGTCTTAACACCTGTTGAAAATTGTGATGAAATGTAACATTGTTTGTATAATCTGATTAAAAGAAGTTTGTTCCATTTGCATTTGGAAAACAAAAAAAGAAATGTAAAGCTTTAGAGTTGTGTTGTTGGTTGTTTTTTTTTTTTTTTTAAAGTGCAATGGTTGTAATTTATTAGCAGGAGGAGTGCTTAAATCAGCAAGCGACCCTGTTACTCCTGAATGTGTTCATACTCAAGTTTTGACCAAGAGAGGGACTATTTTGTATTGCTAGCAGAAAGTATGTGTAGGTAAAGCTCATACTTTTTTTCTCAGGAGGATTCTGGCATATTTTAATTGTAGCTATATTTATATAGTGTGTAGTTTGGACAGCTAGCACCTCTCATAGAACTGTCAAATGCATGCATGATTCCTGTGATGCAGTAAATATAAATCTGGCCATAACTAGACCATTAAACACCATTATACTTTCACAGAACTTGGATTTGTGTTGTCTTCATTTTTTGTCTTTTATACTTATGTAATAAGAAACACTTATTATCCATTATGTGTCTCATACTGAATGCAACAAGCAATAAACTTCAGCTACAGCTCTGCAAAAGAGAGTTGAAACGTGTGTCTGTTGCTGTTCCTCTTATTAATATTTAATCAGCGCTTATTGGCCAACAAGCCATAATGGTTCATTGATGGTCATATAAAGGTACATTAGAGTAATTGCGGAAATGCCACAATTTATTAACAGATAAGCTCCGTCTGGCCTCAGCCTTGCTGGCAAGCGAACTAATATGTGATTTTCTATCTGTACTTTGGCTTGAGGGGACTATTGATCCGTCATTACCTTGACCAGTAAATAGATTATGTTAATAGTGCACTGATAACGGTATTAAAGTACCAGATATCTGTCTGACGTCTGTGCATGACTGGCATCTCTTTGACAAGCAAACAAGCGTGTTAAGTGAGTCGTGGAGTATATGTATTGCTGAATGAATATGAAAGATAAGGCCTGACGAACAAGCCTCCATGTTCCAGTACAAAAAACACATAATGGTTGTGACTACAGTGACTATAACTATTGACACATATATATATTTATCCAGTGAGACTTAAATCTGTTCCTTTAAAGTGCATTTTGGGATGTCCACTGAAAAAACCTATGGCCTCATCCATTATATGTTTTTTCTGTTTTTTACTCTACTTGTTTGCACATATGAAAAAATGGGCTTTTTAAATGTGCTTTGATATGCAAAACTAACTGTATTTGGACAGTAAGCTCTCCTTGATCATCATTTTTAGCAATGAAAAAATAAGGCAAGTGCAGAGCTGTGTCAGGAGCAATAATGGAGTGATGTAGGTGTAAAGTACTAGGTGCTCTCTAAGGATGAGGACAGAGGTTGAATAGTATCGGAGTATCCATTAAAATAATGAACGATTTTTAACTATATCAGCCTGCATTTGATTTTCAATCAGACTGCCTAATTGTCTGTGGTATTGCTTTGCTGGTAAACTGGACAGTAGTTTTATTTGCAAAAAATAAATAAATGTTTAAGAATAAAGTCTGCACTGACCACAAGGGAATTGATTTACCGTTATATATCTACTCATCCAAAATGCGTTAAACACATGCATTTGTGTTTTATGTGAAATGTGAATTTTGTGCTAACCTGGTTTTCACAGCTTTTACTAATCCCACTTCTTGGTGACAGTTTCTTTAAGTTACAGCCTCTTTGGACAGTTTGGACAAACAACAAACAGACGTCACTTGTTGCATTTCATCATTATTTGTCTCTGCTGAAACCACACAGCGTGTCGCAGAGGTATGTTTGCTGAATCTCCAACAGGTTTTCTCAGTGCTAGGTCAACCATGGGATGGCCTGCAGCCAGTGTTATGCAACAGTGAAGCAACAGCTTTAACTGCCCCTAACAAAACACCTGTTTTATAAGAGGACATGATTACCGTGTCCCAGACTGGATTGAGGCTCTTCCTGGAGACTTTTATCTCCATCTGATGATAAATATCAGTTATTTATCCTTCAATAAAACAAGAACAATCTAGTGTTAGAACATTGCTGACTGTTGATTCATTAACAGGAATAATACAGAAGGATGTTGAGCTTCTTTAGATTTATAAATGCAACCTCCAGAAACACTTCCTTTACAGAGGACATCACTACTTCTGTGCAACATCGGTGTTCTTGTGAATAAAATACTAACTTAACTTGGCTTTAGCTGTGGAACCAACAGTAAATACTGTTTTCAGAGGATTGCTTACAGAAATGCTGAAGATTTGAACATGCAGCAGATTTTGAGGAAGTTTGACTTTAGAAATCAATTAAGGGCATGATTGTGCACATTTGCACATGTTTAAGTGGTGATGATTGTGGTTAATACTTTAAAATTGCCACCCTTCTGCTTTTCTGCATGTAATTACTTATTATATACTTATTACTTATCAACTGGTGTAAACGGCAACTATTGTTTCTCAACTGACTGTAATCAAAGTGCTAAAGCTGCACAGTTATTGCAATTTTCAGCCATAAAACTCATTGTCCTTTCAGTGTTTCAACTGACATGAGCAAATATCTTCATGTGATTGACCTTTCCCTTTAAAGGTGGAGTATGTAAGACTTAGTCAACTGTTGAACTCATACTCATACAAAAATATAGGAGATGCATATTACCAGACAAGCTAAATGTTGCTAATTGTATTCTGTAAATGACTGTAGCTACTATTAGCTTGTTAGCTTACTTAGCCGTGCAGCTGGCCACAGAGTTGGTGTTTACTCTTTTAGCACAGGAGCTTTTTTTTCCGCTGGGAGAAAGATGTTTTCAGGCCCGGGGCTAGCTGGTGAGCATGCTAACTTTAGCAGATATCCCTACAACACAACACACAAGACATACACTGTTATTTCTTTACATTCTGTGAATAATTGTAGTTAATCTTAGAAGTTTTAAACTAAAATTCTTACATATAGCACCTTTAAAACAAACAGGGAGTTGCAACATACCATTAGAATAACTGCTAACTGCTGCTAACTGTAGCTGCCACCACCTAGTTAGCTCAGTTAGCCATGCAGCTAGTGGACCAGACTGGGAGCTCAGAGCACCAGGAAAGTGTTGGTGTTTACACTGCTAGCACAGGAGCTTTGGACCGGGACAGGGCTAGCTGGTTAGCATGCTAACTTCAGTCGATTTCCCTGCAACAAGATACAAAGGTGTCATAATGTCTCATCTCATCTCTCATCTCATTCAAACTCATCTTTTCAATTAAAATTCATACGTATTGCACCTTTAAGTTACTTGCAGTTTTTGCACTGCACCATCTGGCACTACTGGAGATGACAAACTGAGCAGATGTCATCAGAGCTGTTTTAAACACACACAATACTGCTCACATAGCTCACCTATATGCATCAAGTTACATTTTTCATGTGGTGCTTCCTTCATTTCATTGAAATGTATTTGTTGTCCATGTAGAGTCTGAATGCACTCACTGTAAGTCACTTTGGACAGAAAGAATGTAATCTTCTCAGTATAGATGTTGATCTTGGGTGATACCTCCGGCCCAGATGGAAGAAGCCTGGCCTTGTAGCAGAGACAATGGTCCACTGATTTTGTTTTCCTGAAATATTTGGAAGTGTTTCAGTTTCCCTGTGGTGTTCCCGTTGTTGCTCCCTCACTGTGGATTTTTTCCTCTCTTCATTCCCTTCCCCTCACCACCAAACACACTGTTGTTTTCTGCCGCGGCCATCTCCATATCTGTGGAGCAGCTGTAGTTATAGAGGAGATCATAAAACACGATAGCAATTTTCACACTGTTTCCCTAACCCCTTCCTTTGTTCTGGCAGCGCTGAGACTGAAAGTACAAAGTACAGTCTGGGAAAGCGTCCTGTGATGATAACAATAAGCCAGTGTTGTAGAATCTTCTATGACACCGAAAGACGCGGGAGAGCTTTGATAATTCACTTATCGACGAGTCCTCAAGTACATTGATAGTGGAATGCCCATTCTTAAAGCAAACAGCACATCTGCTGAACTAACATGACAGCCCCTTGGTTAATTACATGACAGTGATTAAGGCCTTGTTCTACACCATCAGGGCCTTTTAGCTTTTCAATCCATACTATTATTATTTAAACTCACATCCTTTGACAATTAAATTATGAGGTGTTTTGTTCTTTTCAGCTGTTTCCATTTGTGTGTTGTTTTTCCAAATGACAAATTAAAATATTTTACAGTTACATAATAAAAAAAAGAGCAATAGAGAAACTGAAAGCAGGCACTTTTCTCTCATAATAACCAAACATCCACCCTTACAAAATTTCAGAAAACCACGGGGAGCACCACACCCCAGTGTGCAAACCTGCAATCAATGACTTCATCTTCCTCTGTGTTTCCATAAACCAGCCTGGGTCTGACGCCTGAAACACAGCTCTCAGGCTCTGAGGCTCTGACATTTGACATGTTAACTTTCACTTTGACTCTGTATTTTTCCTTGTCCCCATTGTTGCTGGTCAGTGCTAAAACACTATGTGACAATAACACAAGAAGAGAAAAGTCAACCCAACAAACTGAAATAGCAATGTCCGTTTTACAGCAACATCTATCTAAAGTTTGCGACAAGGTTCCCACACCTTTTAAACACTAAATTCAAGGACTTTTTAAGGGCTTTCAAGGCCCATTTTTGTCAAATTCCAGGACACAAAACGCAGGACACAGATCAAGATTAATTACAGTTACAACACTGAGACTTTTTATAATGAGAACCAGCAGGCTTTAAAGAAGCTCACAGACAACAATCCAAAACAGAGAGAGGCTTGAATGTGTGAACAGGAACTACGGACTGTGGTCTCTAGTCTTCGCTAACACAGCACAGCAAAACAATGTGTTATTCAAGTTGAGTGGCGCTGTCAGAGAATTACTGTAACACTAAGAAACACGCGTGACAGCCACAAAAAATATAAAAAGTAATTTAATCCTCTATTCTTGCACAAAACTCCCTCATATTCACAGACTTTCCAGGATTTCAAGGACACGTGGCAACCCAGTTGATTGATTGATGATATATCTTGAGTTAGTGGTCACCCCAGACAATCCGTCTGCACATAGCCTGGACAAAGAGAGAGAAACTCAGTAGTTTTTGTGTAATACAGCTGACAAACCAACCAACCAACAAACAGACAGGTGAAAAAATGGGGTAGATTCACTTGATTTTGCTTTAAGATAACTGCTACAGCTACAACAATGATCCAGGCTGCTAAAGCGACTGTGCATAAACTGTGACATTGTTTTCCTATCATGCCCTCACACATCACAGACAGCTGTTACACAATGTCCCTGGACAACACAGTCCACCCCTGCTGATGTACACGTAAGTGCAAATACAACTAAAAGAAACTGTCCCCGCTTCTGAAGTCTTGCCCATTTTGTGCAAACTTGCAGAGCAGTTCATGATGTTCCTGGCATCCTTGCAACACGCCAAGCACACACGAACAGGAGAAAATCAAACGAGAGATGTGACAAACTGCCAAACAAAAAACAAAACAAAATCCCTACAGCTGTCTCTAAAATATCAGGTAGGTAACACAGAGAAGACATTATGAATGAACCACTTCATGCACTTTATGTAACCTTCTGCACAAGAGCTGCACGTTTGGCTTTTCCTGGTGTTTGGCGCTCGCCACAAATGGAAAACATTACACATCTGTACAACAGAACACTGTGTCCCTCTCTTACCCAAAAAAAATCACATTCTGGTCCCACTTCTCTGTCTCGGCACTGCACCAAAAGTGACAGTAAACAACTCGTGCAGTCGACAGATTTTGGTCCTGGCAAAGGAGCTCACATGCTCTAGATGCAGTTTCTGCATCTAGAAAGCAGGTAGACACGGATCCAACATGGGATAATTCTAGCAATACATGCAGCACTGAGAATAATATATTATCCAGTAAAGCAGGGACTTTTTATGTCACGGCACATTGATTTTATTCATCAACATTTCACTGAACAGGGGTGTGTGACTTCTGTATCCTGCATGAACTAACTCAAAGCTTAATTTCTCAGCACTACAGGTGTTAATGGCATAAGCAGGATATAAAGGGGCATATTAAAAAATCTTCACAGGTAAAGTTAGGTAAAGCTAGGTAAAGCCAGGCTCTTAATGCTCTGCGAAGGTGCATTATTAACATTTCTGGAGTGGCAGCAAAAAGCTTTTTCAATTTTGAAGTTTGGAAACACAACGTCAAACTGTGAAAATGTTTATTAAAAACATACATTTTAGGAGTAGTGCAAAATACCTAACAGCAACAACAAAAGAACACTTCATCATAAAAGATTTTTTTAAAAAGGACAAATTCAATATGCAACAAAAAAATCTTTACAGTAGCATTCACTTTAAAAAATAAAATTGCTGTTTAAAACAGCCATAGAAAGAGGAGATGGCTTTGATATTGTAATTTTCCTCTGAGACTTGATGCATTCTCATCCAAAATAGGATCACATTATCTGTAAATTTAGACCTGATTGAGGTATGGTTAGCTTGGACACCCAAATAGCTACTATCACACTTAATTGAATGAAAAAGTTTTACTATAAATGACCAAAGTGCAAAATCCTTCTGCAAAAAACATGCTGCATCACTAAAAAAGGATGAAATGTTAATACAAAAATATACATGGCATTGCATTTTTTGACACATTCGTCTCGATCAGTAACTGAATTTTTATTTTCATAGGAACTTCAACTCGACTACTCCTTTGGCTTATATGCAACAAGGTATTGAACTGACCTTGAATGCTCTCTACCTAAAATTAAACCAAGATTGAAGATGTAAGAATTCTGGTGTTAAATCCAGATAGCACTTCAAGGAGAAGGCACTGTGAACACACACAGGCAGAGCTTTTCATATTTCTCTGGTCAGCTGATCAGAAGGATTCATCATCTGAGTGCCTTCCCAGACCGCTCAGGGACCTGATCTCCCTCCCAGGATAGTCGGACCCTTCTGACCCTGACTGACCTTCTGTCACCAGCCTTCTTTTCCCCTCATTCCTCGACCCCACTGATCCCACAGACTCTGCCTTGTCACTCATTATGTCACTAACGCTCGATCTTCCAGACAATCCACCATAAGACCCGTTGCTCCTGTGAGAGTTGCTGTTGGTGTGGCTTGGTTGAGACTGAAAAGTTCTACTAAAGTAAACCTTATCAAAGGATTTTTGGCTACGGTAACTGTGCTCCGAACCTGAGTCATGCTGGGTAACGGGCTTTGAATATCTATCTGGTTCCCTTTCTCCATCTGTACCAGGGTCTGCTGCAGGTACAGAGGCCTGAGTGAAGGTCACATCTAACAGCCTGCCGTCATGTGAGGACTCCCTGCCGGAGGATGGAGATCTGCGAGTGTTGGTGTCAATCAGTCTACCGGGTGGAGCAGGCAGGAAGCTGCCTACCTGAAGACAGAAATTGGGAGAGAAAATTAAATTAAATGGACAATTTCATGTTATTCATGGGATACAGCTCATTCATCTCAACTAGAGAAGTACTTTTATTTCAAATTTTCTACAAATTATATAATTCAATTTTTAGCAGTATATTGTATTTTACTTTGAACTATTTGATAAGCAAGTATTTATCATTTTTAACATGATACTTTTTGATGTATTTTTGCGGCCATCTCTTTTAATTATTTGTATATGTGTAAAACAATAAGAGATGAAGTATAAAAGACAAAAAGATAAACAATTAATCCTTTAAGCAAAATGTAGTACTTGCATATGCTCAAGTAGACTCACTGCTCCAAATGAAACCATGAGACTGAAACACTGCTTGTATAATCACATCGCAACGTTTCCCAAACACTGCAAACCCTTACCAATGAAGAAGCATCAGTTTTTGTCCCAACATCCCGATACTCCACTCTAGTCGGCGATGCTTCACCAACCACATGTGGTCCTACTGTCGAGGAGAGCTGAGGTCTTCCCAGAGGCTGGAAATCTGACTTGTCAATTCCAGCCATTGAAGCTAGCTGACCGAGGCTACAAGAAAAGGAAAAAAAAAAAAAGAAAAAGAAAAAATGTTAACAAATGCTACCCGACATACAGGTTGCCCTCTTTCTTTTTGCCACATCCATTAAGATGAATTTCTTAAAGATGTATTTAAATGGTATTGGTTGCAATGTTATACTGAAACAAGGATTTTCTATTGTGTGGACCTCCTCATTTAACATTCAAGGACACTGGTTTAATTGTTTCCACTGGGCAAAAGAATACAATAATGGTGCACATGAGGAATGGATGAGTCACAGTACAAATGTATCAAAAAGGTGAAGTCAAGAAAAACAGACTGCATGGTGATTATATCAATGCAGAAAACACAGCAAATGAAGCTGTAGACAAGCAAAGAAAATGCAGGGAACAAAGATAGCAGCAGAGTAAGACCTAGCCTATGTTTAAGGAAAATACTGGGTGGATTCTGGTTTCCACCTATGGACTGCACCTTGTGACCTCGGTTTCAAAACAACTTAGTATCCTTTATCGGCCATTTTAAGTATAAATCAAGCTAAACAATCAAAGAAATAACCTTAAAACAAAAGTAGATATCAATTTGTGTCATGAAATAAATTAATATTAAAAGAAAATGAAATAGGTGGTTCTGTCAAAGAGAAACTCTTCCTCTCAGAATGAAACTCTTGAACTGGCCTCAGTATCAGGTTTCCAAACACGAGAGGACCAACAGGGAAACACAAAGAGCCTTTTTTTGTTGAAGACCATCTAAGAACGAAACAGAAAACAAGCACCACCTTTACAGTAAAAAGTCACCTAACCAAAGACAGCCCAGCATTCTGGGAACTACACTTTTTCGCCACCGTTCCCTCGGTCACATGCGAGGATGTGTACCAAATAAAAGGTGTTGAAATACTTGACTGTTCCACTTTGACTTCGGATCACAATGCAGTCCAGTATGATGGACATCAACCCCACAACTCGATAAGGTCTTTCATACAAAAGCAAATTTCATGATGTATGAACATCACAAAATAGTTGATCAATCAAGCAGTTAATCAACAGATGTTAAAGATGCATGACGCGATGTTTGTCCAAAAAGGGGTAATTTAAGTTATTTAAAAATGTCCACCACAATGAGTCCACTAATCCCTTGTCTTTTAGCTCTGGTTTGGTCCAACAACTCCTAAAAAAAAAAATAATCTAGTTCCCTTTCTAGATGTTTGCCTCATTTTGTAGAGGGCAGGTAACGCACACAGCGCCGGTAAATCATTCATTAGTCACATTATTCAGTTGTACAGAGCAACACAGACCTATATGTCACACAAGCTAAACAAAAGTAGGTGTGTGCGATGAATGAAATAACTGCAGTAGCACCCATGTGATACAGCTTTGTGACGTGTGTGTGAGACAGAGACGCTTGTTTGCATGTGGGGTGAACTGATAGTGCATCGCTCTTCTATCTGGTAGTTGTAGTCGATCACGTGATGGTGAGACTGATGTGTTTACAAAAATGCAGCAGTGACAATACAGACATTTCATCCACGAGATATATATAACATAAAGTCTCTCTCTCTCTGTCCATGCTATGTGCATAAATAAAGATGCTTTAAACAATGTCAGCATTTCTTTAGTACTGCATTCATTTGAAGTTCATGGAAAATTACCTTTCAAACTCCCCCAACACAGAAATACATTAAACTTACGCTAAAATAAATCGTTGCTATTTAGTGGTTCCAACAAGGTGGTTCTCACCCGTGTTTGTTTGTTTGTTTGTCAGCAGGATTACACAAAACCTACTGAACGGATTCCCCTGAAATGTGGATGGAGAACTTTTGATTATCTTTTAGTGCGGATCCAGATAAAGGGATGGATTCAGTAATTTTTTTTGGACTCTTTTAACAATGCGAGATAAGGCATTCTCTTAATTTTCCTTAATTTCTCAGGGAATAATGCATGGATCTTCATTTTATTAAAATCGTGCGTATTTAGGTGGCTGGTATCTATGAGTGAGTACAAAAGGGGCCTTGGTGGAGGTAGTTTTATGTATGTTGTGTATCGCCATTCAGCCTGAAAATACAGAGATACGATTGAAACGAGATATCGCCGAGCCCTGGTACCTTGTGAACATTAACTGAAGAAATAATAAATAAAGATAGATCCTTCGATCAAAACACCTTTCTACTCAGATTCTGTCAAAATGAAACTGAACGAAAACTGAATGAACAGAAACACATAATGAAACTGAAAGGTCTGACTCTGAACAAACACGTTCTTTGAACCGCCTAGGCTCAGAACCAAACTGGCACAATCCTGGTCAAAAGAGAAACATTGTACTGGACAGTTTTAAGAGTACCCACCCAGCATCCTTGAGGAGATCCAGGAAAGCATGGAACTTGGTGAATGAGCTCTCAATGCTCTCAAGGACTGCGTCATCTTCAAAGGCACTGATAGCAGGTGGTCCTGATGCAGAGCCAGCACCTGCAAGGGCCTCTGACAGGGAGAGGTTGGTGTCACGAAGACGGGCATTCTCCAACTCGGACTGAATAGAAATAAAAAAAGGAAGAAAGAATAAACGGGAATCTTGAAGCCGGTCTCTTGAACACAATACCATACTACAACCCATGGACAAGCATTACATCCAAATATTAAAGCATGTATGACTGTCTGTTGGTTTTAAGACACTGCAAAATTTACCCACCATCAAATGAGTTTCCACCAAATCAACTTCAACATGGCTGACCGATCCTCAAATTACATAATGTTAGTGTGGCATAAATATCCTGCTGTCTCAAAACAAAGTTTGACACTGACAAGATCTCAAAAATAAGGACGTCTATGATGTCCACAAACTTCACATCGAGAGTGCGTTCCACAGCTCATTCAAGCTGGTAACTGCTGCACAGAGAAGTTACAGTAGAAGAAATCAAACAAACAAACAAAAAATAGATTCAAGTATTTTTTGAGATTACCTCCATGAGCCTTGACTCAGCTTTCAGTCTGGCTCTGCGCTCCTCTGCCAGCCTCAGACGACACTCTTTTAGCTCCATCTGCAGGGCATTCACAAGAACACACACACACATATACACAGCAGTACTTCAAAATAAATAGTTCAAAAAAAGTCCAAACACTTTTGTCCCTGTCCAGTTTTGTAACTAGCGTGATGTGACTAACCTGTAGATATTCAAACTGCCGTCCAGTGACCCTGTCCTGGAGATTTAGAGTAGGTGGTCTCTGCTCAACTTCCACCACGACTTCTTCCTCTTCCTCTTCTTCATCCTCCTCTCCCTCCGAGTCCGACTCCACAGTAACCTTCACAGTGGCTGCACCCTAATGAGAATTTTTAACAGATGAAGATGATGATACTTTTGAAATTAAATGCCGTATTTGCACAATTCTTGACAGGGTCATCCATTTTCTACCACTGACCACGAGTCTCTGCCAAATACATAAATTATTTGAAATGAATTCAATCCATACTTGGCTGAGATGATTCTGATTTCACGGACAGAAGAAGAAAAGAAGAAAACTCACCTGAAAGGTCTGATCCATTACAGTGACTCCAGGAGGCATACCTCTGTAACAAAGGCATCCAACATAAAATTAGTCTTTTTTCCGTAAGCGTCATCACAGCAACACCTGAGGAGAGCTCTGTAAATATTAGAGGTGTTTTACGTAAAACTTTCAGTATGTTCTACAGACAGATCAAAACTGAACACCGAAATTCAAATTCACGTTCAAACCACACCCCAAAAAAACACAATCCAATCTGATTGGATGTATTTGTTCTATCAGTGTTTTCTAATAATAAGTGGGATGGAATTCAGTATCTTTTTTTAACTTAGTGTATATTGGTTTGCCAACATCTCCTAACCTCTGGCGTCCAGCTCTTGCAGCAGCACGCCAAGGCACACAACGGGAGCGGGAATAGGGCATCTGTGTCTGAGCAGCCCCTGAACTCTGCCCACCAGGAGATGATCCTTTACGAGGAGCTGCACCAGAGAGAGAGTTATATAGAGAGCTGAAGATTCATCAAGCCACAGGGAGTTTTTCTGGGAGCATTGGGGATTGGGCATGGATGCAAAACAAAAATATGTGTAGTCATTGCTCATAATGGCTGCCAGGACACAGACGCATAAATTACCAACAATAAGGCAATCATTAAATGCTTGGAGAGCTACATCTACAAAAGGAGGGTCTAAACATCACAAGCAAAAGAGAATTATGGCTGTGTTCAACTGAAAATAATTTTAGTTACTGTATCAGTTGGCAATCTTCATCTTTTGCTTCTGATGTTTACGACTCTTTAAAGGTGTTGACTTTGGTGTCAGGTGAGGTTCTAAACAACTGTGTCATATATATACAATATATATTCATCAAAAAGTTAGACTTGTGGTTAAAAAATTGTTAACATTTTATTAAAGACATCTGAACAATAACAAGCACTTAAAGGTCTTTTTACAAGTTTCTTTTTGCACTGGTCAGCAGAGCTGTCTGGAGTGTGAGGGAGCACAGCAAAAGAAATTAATTCAGTTCTTACCAGTTCTCAAGATGACTTAAAAGCCAAAAGGAAAAAAAATTAAAATAACTATTATCAGTATGAGATAACAGACGCTACCCACACAGATTCAAACACATCCAACACTGAATGTAATGCCTGTTTTTGCACAGGCTGGAGCGTTGTAGATTTGTATTTCTACTATGGCTAAATGCAGTTTAGGAGTCTGAAAATCTGTTTTAGATCAGTCTCTGAAAATGAACCTTTTTAGTCACAATAAAAGATCATTTTATGAGCCTGATGAAGTGCTGAGACAAAACCCTTTGCCACATAAATAAAAGAGAAAAGATCATGATTGTGTGGTCACCACCACAAAAATCTGTAGTATGTTTGTCTGACGAGGGATATAATGACCTTAACTGTTTGAATGAACAGACAGGTGCCTGTGTTTAATGTAGCCTTGAGGAAAAACAAGAACATAAAAAAAATTCCACATACCTATCCTGAATGTAGTTTTCCCTCTGGTTGCGCTGGGTAGTGCTCGCCTCTTTGGTCCGGAAGGTCTTTGTGGCTCTGTGGCTGCAGGATTGATCCAGCAGTACTAAAGTTCAACATGAAGAAGAAACGAATGTGAAGCTTGCATGAAGATACACAACTCATTCAATTCAAACTATTTCAATTATTTTTTTCTTAGACTTTGAATGATCCAGACGCTCACCTCTGGTGACTGTCCATTAGCATTCATCAGCACTTTCTCTATTATGGTTTTAATTAGGACCTTGTCTGTCAAAAAAAACCAAACAAAACTATTTAGCAAGGGAAAAAGTGTTTTCTGGACTTGTTTCTGAACAATTATACTATCAAAAGCAGTTATATAGTAATCATAGCATTTTTCAGTAATGAAAACAACTTTAATCATATTGAAAACTTGATTAGAATGAGCAATAAGAACACAGCAAACCAATAATTTATATCATGACTTTGACCTCTTACCAACTAAAGGGTTACTGCGAATGTCCAGTACACAAAGAGCAGAATTAGTTTTCAAGGCCTCCAACAAGCGACGAGCTCCTTCACTGGACAGACCACACCTCTGCAGGTCCACAGCTGTTCAACAAGTCACGAAACAGAAAACCTGAGCAAAATTCCTACGAAATAGAAATCAGCAACAAAAAAATAATATCTTCTCTTCTATTTCTCTCAAACCCACACACTATCCTACAAAAACTAACCTTTAACCCAGAGGTCCTCCGTCAGTTCATTAGCAAGAGCAGCAGCACCTCGGTCTCCGATCAAAGTGTTACAATTAAGGGTGACCCGGCGGAGACCTCCCATTCCCTCAAACTGTGGCTGTCGATACCGCAGAGACTCTGCCCATGCCGTACCGTGCCTCTGCATTCCCTGATGCTGAGAAAAACATTTCATAGGCCTTACGATTAATGATATGTTACATCTCACTGCAGTAGAGTCCATAACGCAAAGTCTTAAAAATGACATACTACACCTTGATGATGTTGGCCATGTGCTCTGCCCCTCTCCAGGTGAGATTGGATCCTGTAAAATCTACCGTCCTGATGCTTTTGGAATACTTGACACTTTGGCAAATGACTGAAACATATGAAAATGTAAGTTACAAAGACAGCACACTCACATGCAGTACAGTAGTAGGGGCTTTCTGAACAATTTAAGGAAATAATACTGTGAATGTACACACCCTCTAAGCCCTCATCAGCTATTGGACAGTGAGCCAGAGACAGGTTTTCCAAGCAAACACTTTTTGCCAAACCCTGGAAAGAAATATTATTATTTACCAAGTAAATACATAAGTAAAGAAGATTCTGGTAATAAAGAGGAAAGAGAAAAGTGAAGAGTAAATACAAATGTGCTTTGGATTCTGCGGCATCTCTCTGACTAAAGTAAATCATTAAAGTTAAAACCTTTGTTTGTTTTTACCTTTGTCAAGGTGATCAGGTCCCTCTCTCTCAGTGGAAGCCCACTAAGCTGCAGCGTCTTGAGGTTAGGAGAGACAGTCAGACACTCTCTGAGGGCCTTGCACAACTTAAACGTCATGTCCTTGGAGCGAATGGCTGGGATCTTCTTCCTGAAGCTAGACTTATAGTACCTTCGATCTGAAATTGGTGATGATATGATTAAGGTTTATTGGCAAAATTTTTAAGTCATTCAAGTTTCTGATTTAACTCACATATGTAATTAAGAGGGTATAAACTGTTTTTCCCCACTGTTACTTGATGTACCAGGTTCATTTTTTTCTTCCACTTACCTGTGTCTCCAGAACCAAGACTAGCTTGGTATGTGCTACTGATCGCAATGTGGTGCAGGTGTTTGTCGATGCAGATAGAGTTGAGAATGGGTGGCCAGTCTGTGAGTTTCACCCTGTCTCCATTAAAGTCCAGCATCCCTTTGTCGAGGTTCATCTTAACAGCGGGGAGAGGGACTGATTCCTGTCTGGCACAGGCAAAATCATAGTATGCCATAAAATCCTGGGCACCCCGCTGCCGAATGCGAGCGCTGTCTTGAACCATCTTTGACCTAGGAACATAAGTATTTTTAAGGTCAAGAAGCAAACATTTCCCTGGTCAGAATAATTCCAGATGAATTGGGCGATGAGATCTTATCCACTCCTCTTGTAGATGTGGTAAAACTGTGAATTGACAATGCTCTTGACTTCTAGGATAGGTTGACGATTCTTCAGTTTTGTTATAAAGGGGCTCTGTAGAACTTCTGTGTTGTGCTGGATGCTGGTCCTTACATTATGTCAGCGGGCTCCATTTCTAAACTAACGTTAGCTACTATTGCTGTCCTGTAGTGGAGTAGAGAGAGACACTGTTTGAGACAAAACACTCGTGAACATACAAAAACGTCACATCCTTTGGACTGTCATGGAAAAATAAATCCAGTTCAGCAGCATTAAACAACTTTTTAAAAAATGTGTCCACAGGCTCGTATAGGCAACTGAGAGAGACAAGGAAGGTCACATTTTCTTGTCACGTTACAATCAGCTCTCATATGGCCAATAATAAGAGATAAATGCATGCTGCAGTGTGCAGCATATTTGGGTCTTTCACAGTATGAGTTCTGATCTGACTCATCTCCCCATAAGACTTTCTGGTGCACAAAAACTTTGTAGTAATTGTTCAGTGACTTAATTACTAAAATTCAAGACATATTTGCTCTTGGGCAACAAAACGTTTTGGCCAACTTTGTGCTAAGGTGACTAGGGAGACATGTTTGATTAGCCTAAAGATAACGGGTCACAGATTTAAGTGCAACACCTGGACGACAACTTCCATACCTTGCAGTAAATGAAATTGAAACAACTAAAAGACAGATTAGTTGGCTACTACCTTTAAAACCTTGCAAAGTTGCAACGAACTGTGAAGCGTTAAGTCCAACGCTATTTGATGCTACATGCTATGTGACAGTGGTAGTTAGCAAGCTAAGCTAAGCTCCTAGCAACCGTCGGTAAGGAGAGCTGCAGGTCGTAGTGCTGCTGACAAGCCGTCAACGGTCGTGATATTAACTGGGCTTTCATCCACTATTAAATAACATTTAATCACACTAAAAATAATGTAATATACCTTCCACATGTAACTGGAGGCTCTATCGTCGTGCTACTGTTGCCTTGGTTATCCTCGACCACTGTCTTTAAAAATTATCTCTGTTATTGTTGTTGATGTGGAGAACCGCTCAAAAGCGGCGCTGTTGTGCCAGTGAAGCCTCGCCCACCTCTTCTTCACTGCGGCCTGTGTGCGCTCATCCAGAGACCTGCTGCCCCCTACCGGAGCGGAGACGCAAATTCATCCCCTGATGGAGGACTGCAGTGCAGTGTGCTGGAGTGTATGCTGTGTTGAACATTCACAGAAATGTATTTATGAAGGAAAATAAAGTTTACAATGGATTTCATACGCTTAACACATCAGTGGTTCTCAGAGCTCACACGTGTCCTTAACAACTCTGTTCAACATTGCTCTTTGTCTCAGCCTGTTCTTGTGCTGCTGTGATAGCCTGCTAAATATTATCATAAAATATTGGTTTTCCATTACAAGGCAACAATGTTTTTCTATCTCCTTCAAATATCTTTATAATTGTTACTCTGATACATTGTTTTTCACACCACTTCAAAGCACTAGTTCACCCAAAAGCGAAAACCTGTTCATTGTCTACCCACCCCCATGCCAATGGAGAGTCAGGTGAAGTTTTGTAGACTGAATAACATATCTGGAGCTTCACAGCAGAACTGCATTGCACATATTTCTAAACAATTCAAGTAGAAGGGGACTTGTTTTAAAACTTAATTAAACAACGAAAAGAAAACATAAAATGTCTCAATACAGCTCATCCGGTGTAATACAAGACTGAGGAAGCCCTGAGATCCCAAATTGATTTCAAAATACATTATTTAGACCCCTTTTTAAGGCTGGGGCAGAGCCAGATACTGAACCCACTTCAACCCACTTTACATCAGCATGGCTGAGTATATATTGACTGAATTTTCTTTTTGAGTGAATTTATCCTTTGAGAGATGCATTTACGTCCCATAATAATTCCCTGTACATTGCGGGGGTGTAACATGTTTTTGGAAAAGAAGTATACATCACATGCTTAAAAAACATTACAGGAGTCCGTTCTCTTTGAAATAAACATCACTGAACTTCTTTCCACTCAGGTATCTGAGTGCAGATACTCGGTAAAATCGGCTCCAACAGACCCGTGACCGTGGTCTGTAGGGGTGTTGTAAACATGGTCGTGACCCTAATTTGTATCTAATTTTTCCTGTGTGACTTCAACGCAGCACGACAACGCCCTCTCTCCCATGCCAAACATTTTAGTCGGAGCTCATTGGTCAGCGCGAGTGTCAATCAAACGCCTGGTTCGCCGTGTTCCAGTAATCCCAGCCAGTTCTGGGTTCAGTGGGAATGGTGTAACTGTCCAGCACGGGGACGGGATTTTAAAAAAGCTGGATTAGTGGATATATTACCGAAACAACAGTGATAAGGACTTCTTGCTACACCAGAGGTAAATGTGATTTGATTTGTGAACTCATATTAACGTTTAACGTTAGTTCGTTGATGGTTACGTTAACGTTAGCGACTGTGAGCTAGCAGTATTTTTCCAAACATCAGTGGCCTGTCTGCGTGTGTGTGTGTGTGTGGTGGGGTACTGCCTGCTCAGTACATTTGAAATGACATTTAAGTCTGTTGGTCCAATTTAAGTCACGTCACATTGCCTAACTCGATAAATTGTTGTTGTTAAAAAATCATATTTATAATTATAAAGTGTAATCACCGTCTGTCCGTTGTTTATTATTAGACTTGTGGTGGTGTACCCATCATGCTCCCCAGTTGCTAATGCTAATGATACAAACCGTCCTGGGATGATGCAGTTTGGAAAATCTGCTGTATTAGCCTCTTTTACTAGAGGGGCAGACTCGGAATCAAAAATGACCATTACATATGAACATTTACTAGGTGTTGAGTGAGCAGACATGGTTTTATTCTTATTTCTGTGTAATTGGGACCCCAAAGTGTACAGTATTAAGTGTATTTCATCATCATGCTTCTTTTGCTCCTACACTACTTAAACACTGGTTAAGGATATTTTAATGATACACTTGTTTGTTCTGCTACTTATCTGAATTTTTAATTTGTGTTTTGTGAAATATTTTTGGTTACCAAAAATAATGCGACACATGCATATATACACCCATATCCCAGGATCCCTTGCTAATGTAGTCTAGTGTAGATTGAAGTGAATTAAATCAACTATTCTTTTTTATCTCAAAAAGGGCCACCCTCAGTTTATATAAAATAAGTGTTTTTCCTCTCTGCAAAGACACAGTATGTTCTCACAGAAAACTGGGAATAGCAATAACGCACCCTACTCAGTAGTTGGTTACTTTCACAGGTAGGTAAGAGTACACAGAAATTATTACAATACATTTCATGAGATCATTTCAGACCTATAATAAAAAAAATATAGATATAATATAGAACTTGTATCAAAAAGAGACGGTTAAGGTGGATCCATACCGATATTAGGGAGTAAAACATTATGATATTGACACTGTATATCTGTCATTATGCACAGGTTATTTGCAATGATCGCTCAACTGTGGTTATCAAACACTTGTGACAAAGATAAATAATGGAGGAAGGGTGTTTTACAGTTTTGTCAATACACTTTATCGTCTAAAATGACATCAGTGCACTGACTCAGGAAACTCATTGGGAATTAAACAATTATAAATCATCCCAAGCATCTTTTTGTGCTTTATAGTCTCTTAAAAAATGTTTTCATGTTGGCCCATATCAGACGTTCACGCTGACGCTAATATAACTGTGAAATGCCACAGATTTATCACTCTGGCTCAAATCAGCAATCATTCTTTCACAGTACAGCTGCACAATTAATTGAAATATTATCAAATCTGCAATGTGGCCTTGATAAAGGTAAAATGTATGACAACAAAACAGCATTATAATGAAGTACTGTAGTGTAGAGATGTAGTAGAGATGCCCTGACCTGTTTTGTACAAACCCCTACAAATGTCCCATCATCATGATTTTAATATTATTGTCGATAAAGAAAACGATTCCCACCAATCGTGAATTATATCGCATTCACATTATGCATATCTCACAGGTGGTTATCATATTGTCTGCACCTGCATGAGGGAGACGAATAATGGCTACATGCATTTGCATAGACGTCTAACAGTTCAACATTAGCCTTGATCGTTTTAAAGGATAACTACCGTTTTTTACAACCTGGACCTTTTTTCTAGCAAAATATATGGTCATTTACTCACCCAGATAACTTTGGTGTCATTTGGCGTCGTTCGGACGAAATTAGATCCAGTGTAGCGCCGATATATCCATATAATGCGAGTAACGGGGCATCGACACACAGCCTCTATATAACACATTATCTGCCACGAAACTAGTTCATTTCACCAATATTTTGTTACGATATGCTAGTGCTATTCCCCTCTGAGTCCGGGCTCGTCTATTGTCAACATCCGGGGTCTGTAGGTTGACCTACTACCTCTGACCTGGAGGATGTCGTCTCTGCACCCGCGACAGCCCGGCTTGTTTACCTGTAGCTGCTACTGCTAGTTTGACCCCGGATGTTGATAACGGACGAGCCCGGACTCAGAGGGGAATAGCGCTAGCATATCGTAACAAAATATTAGTGAAATTAACTAGTTTTGTGGCAGATAATGCGTTATATAGAGGCTGTGTGTCGCTGCCCCGTTACTCGCATTATATGGATATATCGGCGCTACACTGGATCTAATTTCGTCTGAACGACGCCAAATGACACCAAAGTTATCTGGGTGAGTAAATGACCATATATTTTGCTAGAAAAAAGGTCCAGGTTGTAAAAAACGGTAGTTATCCTTTAAGACTTATTTTCAGGAATAGAAAACACGAGTTGTTTGTGCTGTATCCTGTAACTAATGTTCTAAGGAATGCATCTACTGTAGTTCCATGTGAGGGTGAATTGTAAAAGCAGGTGGATAGTTTTAATGCCAAACTCGGTCATCCTAGTATGACTCAATATGAGAAACACTGAGCGTTAGTCACCGTAACAAACTGGATGATTATTAGGCGCCTACTTGTACCTGGCAGGACAATAGCTTTGCTGTTTGTGTTTTACGAGCAGTCCCTTGGCTGTGTTTGTGTTAAAAAGGGTCAGACTAGTTCGTCTCTTCGGGGGGGGTCGGGTTGGACTTGCATGCCTTTGGTTCTCAATGTGTTTAATTGTCTTTAGCAAGTAATTTAGAAGCAAACATCTAACAGCAAATTGTGTATTTTTAAAGTGTTTTTTTTTAATTTATTTTTTTTACTCGCATCCTGTTCCTTCGAAGATTTACATTCATGAAGGATTATAGGGAAAGGGAAGGAAGGAAATGATGTTTGGTTGAAGTCCAAAAGCTACACACACAGGACTGAATGTCCCCTCTCCACTGAGGTCATCGTTCCGACATTTCACACAGACACACTCATCTGTTAACTCCCTGTTTTTTTTTTCCACTCTCTCTCTCAGTAGCATCCGGTCCTCCTCTCGTCCCATTTAAAGGTCACACATAATTAGAGGCAACTTCAGCTCATGTTTCAAAAAGTCACCACACTTATAAAGTATACTAGAGGCACTGTGTGCTTACTTCTTTAATCCTGGTGGTCATCGTATGACAGCGTAATGACAGCGTTGCCGAGTGTAGGCCCAGAAAAGACACACAAGTTTGTCAGGGTTTGGCTTCAGCTGCCTTCCCACACACTGTTAGTACAGAAAATACTGTCAGAGTTTCTGTTCTTTGTTTGTATGTGGTTGTGATTGTAAGGTGCTTTGAGGTTGCTGGCTGTGTATACTAGAAAAGGTTAAAGATCTAAAATGCTTATTTATTTTACGGAAAACGGTACAGCTTGGATATTGAAATCTGCTCGGATAGTGATGAAACTTTTCTCAGCTTGTAGTAGTGTTTTCCATGAGTAGTTTTTTTTTCTTTGCAAGCAGTTGTAGTTTGGAGTAATTTGGGCTTTTGTCCAGGTTTTGATTCTAGAGGAGATAATATTCCACTTTATACTTTAGGATAGGGACAGGCAATATGGCCTATAAATGATATTGTAATTTGTTTTAGGATATATCACAATACATGATCTTAATATGTATACTCACTAAATCCACTTGAATCAAATGATATTCTGGCAATGTATGCTTTATATATTTTTGATAAATACTTAAGAAACATGCACTTGCGTGCACACACACACACACACACACACACACACACACACACACACACACAGTTTTTAAATACATGAAACAATACCTCTATATTGATATTGCATCAGTATTGTAATATATTTTGCTTTCTCAAAATATTAGCATAAGAAGATTTTTGGTAATAATCATCAGTAATGTGGGTACAATGACTAAGTGGGTCAAGATGAATATTAGAACAGCTAGAATGGTCTCATAAGTTCAGAAAATTACATAATTTTACTGTAATTCAGCCTGTAAAGCCAGGAAAAGACAACATGTATGCCGTATCATGAACGGCATCAACAATATCCAAAGTCTAAGACGATATATCAGTATAATATCGGTATGTTGCCCAGCCCTACTTTGAGATGTCTTTATGACTGAAACCTGTTTTTAAATAGTTAATAGATTAACCTCAAAATTTATTTTGCGAAGTAAAGTGCTCCAGCCAACACGACTCCAAGCAAACACACAGTTTTACATATGCCAGTAACTACCAGTATATATTTACTTGCACCAGAACTATGTCAATACTCGGGTCAAACGAGGCCTTTTGAGTGAACTTTCTGAGAAATGATTGCATCACATGACCGTCATGTGATGCAATAATTTCTGAGAAATGATTGTATCACATGACAGTCAGTCCTGCACCTATATTTTGTGTGAGAGATTATACCTGGACATTTTCCATGGCTGACTTTAAAAGGCTGCCTTTCACAGCTGATTAGTCAAACAGAACAGTGGCAAAGTCCAGTGTGGAGAGAGGAGGCCTGTTCCGAAGCCCAACGTTGTTTTTTAGGTGAGTCTGGTCTTTCCTAAAATAGGGCTACGGCAGACATACAGATGAGGTTTAGGCTAGGTTTTTAAGTAACAACAATATCCTTGTGGTTTTTGTAGTTTGTGGTCATATTTATTACTGCTGCGAGGACAAGGACCAGAGTGCAGCAGAGAAGTATTGATTTGTGTGTTGGTGTGCATTTGTGGCTATCAGTTTCTTGGGTAGATTTCCCAGAAACTATGGCTGCTTTTTCCCCGCTTCCCATCAGTGCACTCCCCCCCCCTCAGATAGTCGTGGGATATATTGAAGGTTGTTAAATGTTTCAGCCTGGTGCTAAAGTTGGAAAAATAATCTTTAGGCTCCGAGGCCACTAAAACATATAACCGCTCTTTTCATGTGGGGACCTGCTAGGCTTGCAACAGGTTTGGAAACCTTTCTGGTGCAGGCACATAAGTGTTTAAAACCTTGACTCCACACAGCTGTATTTATGTTGAGCCATGCCTCAGAATTTCGTCTGGAGGTGATGTTTTCTAAGCCAGGAACACACTAGAAGCTTTTTTTAAATCCAGGCGAACAAATCCAGCACACATTTGGGTGAATAAAAGCAAAAGTGTTCCTATCCTTTCAACCAAGTCGACGTAAAGAAATCATAGTTAGATAGTTAGATAGTTATTGTGTACTGTATTTTTTGGTTGGGTTGGAGCCCTGCAATATTTACTTGGCAGCAGCAGGCTCCAGTACCATGTAAATGCACAGTAAAATCAATTATTGTGCATGCAAAACAAACAACTGGATGTGACCTTGAAGTTCATCAATGTAGCCTTCATGTCTGAATTGGAGCTCTTTCAAAACCAGATGTGAAACCACTTAAGGAGCCAGTGGTAACAGCACCTCAGAGATTTGAGATTCCTCTCCCTCCTGCTGCAGCAAAATCTGTTCTTGTTTACTTGTTTCTAATACTTGTCGTTATGTACTTGGAGGTTTTCGGAAGCCCCTTGGAGTACTTTTCTATCTGACCCATACAGATTTTTATTGTTTCCAGTATCCTCTTGGTTTTATCATTGCATTTTATTCCTGTATTTACATTCTGTCTTTCACCAGAGTTTAGATACAAATTAAACCAAAGTGGTGATGTGGAAATGTTGAGCAGGCAGTTAGATAAGCAGTCAAAAAGCTCTCAATGTTGTCCTTTCCCATAATGGAGGCTTTCTCTTCCTTGGAATCAGTGTGCCAGTGCTTATTTGTTTGTGTAGCCTGATGTGCACTGCTATTATGCCCTGCACGTCTCTGGCACCTGTAGCAGCTTGTTTTTCTCCCTGCATTGTGAAAGGAGAACAACTATATATTATTAATCCACCACGCTGTCGAAATAAAGATTGTAAACCTGCCTGGATTTGAGAGCAGGGTTGGGTTTTATTTATTTTTTAATCTATCTCTTAACTATCTTTTTAAATTAATCCGTAAGCAAAGACTAATAAATGATGCAGAAAAAAATGTCATTTGTTTCCTAAGGTTTGCTGTAGTCTAGCGTTGTACTGATTGGTACATTGGTCACATTATGAATCAAATAGCTTCTGAGCTGTTTGAGGCCTGTCCTAACCTGTCTCAAGGGAAACCAGATGAACTGCACAGCAGCGTTTCGCAGAGATGTATTACATGTGCAAATGAAATCATAACAATATTATTACAACGTCTCCTATTGTGCTTTAATCACGGGTGTCGATTTTGCCGTTGTGTTTGTAGAAAGAAATACATTCACTTACCGTACTGATCCTCCTACCTGGATTTTCCACCCGCATGTTTTTGCAGTTAATCTATTTTTGATCATACTGATCAAAAATAGATTAACTGTAAAAACATTTTCGATTGGTATGTCAGTCTGAAATACTGGCACACTACAACTTGTTCCACCCCCCCTTGTATTCCTGTTTTGTCGTTAGTGTTGCATAAATACCAGTGCGGTTGCTTACGCAAGTATTTCATTGCAAATATTTGGACATATTCTATAATTAGGGCGGCAACTAATGATTAATAACTTCATTAATCCCTTGGTCTTAACGACAGAAAATGGTGAAAAACGCTTTAAATTGCTTATTTCGTCAGACCAACATTCAAGAAACCCAAAGATAATCAATTTATTATCACATAAGATACAAAAAAAAAAAAATGCAGCAAATCCTCCCAGTTGAGATGCCAACAAATAATTGTTTGGCATTTTATCGCGGGAGCAAGATTCGTCTTTTATTGAAATAATTGAAGATTAATTGTTTCTGCTCCATTCTTACTTTTGTTCATTTGTACATTTAAACTGTTTGCTTTAACTGCTGTAAAAGCTTCAGCAAACAGAAGATTGGCCCGCCACTTGTTTAGTCCATAACTCTGGTAGAGTAAACTTGGTAGGAGCATAAAATGTAAAAATATAAGAATGTGGTTGCAGCGGACAGCCAGTGAGCAAGCTGTGGCAGAGCAACTTTCTGGCTAAGAGTATGTTGACAATAGAAATGAATACGCTGTGACCGTACAGCCAATATAAAACAGGTTGTGGAAAAATAGTTTGTGTATCATGGTCTGTCATGCATGTAGTGCAAATAAAAACTTCTTTGAATTGAAGCTGGTGATATTATTCCCTGGAAGGTTTTCTGTGTGCTTTACACAAGTTTGGCAGTGCATATCTGTTTGATGTAATACTGAAACTGAAATTAAGGCGAAAGCGGTTGTTAAATGAGCTGGAACTTGTAAAGCCAAGCCAGGCAAGGCAAGGCAAGGCAAGGCAAGGCATAGCGCCTGATATACACAGAGTGCGTTGAGTTCATCTTGCAGGGCCACAGCTGTCAGCCGTCTTTGTCGCCAGCTTTATTGTCTCTGTCTGCCTGATCGCCATCTGGCTGTACTATTGTACTAGCAATATGAGATACATTGGTAACAAACTATCACAAACTACACAAGTTGAGAAGAGGGCAGGTGAACTGGAGCTTTATTTAAACTGCCTTATCTTATTTCTGTGTTTCCACATGTAATCTGAAAGCAGCTGCCTGAGAGATGTCTTTTCTGGTGTTGATGTCAAACTTGGCTTTTCCTGGCAGTGGTACGCCTGGTTTTGGCATACATTCATGAAACAAGCGTAGCTGGCAAGGAGTTATTGCAAAAATTGAAAACAGTGCAACAGATTGCAGCTCCTTTGGAGAACCTAAAAGGAACGAGATCAAACCAGCCAAATGTCAAGAGACATTTTATGGAATTTATGTCGGCATGACTCCAGCTTCACAGTTTCGCAACAGCTTCCCTCAGCACAACACCACCTTCGTAATATAAACTAGCACTCTGTGTTGACAGTGAGGGAGATTTGTTTAAACTAGATATGCTTCCAGGTTAGCTGACTAATCCTTACTTTCTCAGCATTCATTTGGTTGAATTTCCTCGTAATTTTGGTGTTAGCCACTTGTGATGTTTGAGTTTAAGCAGATCTCTGTTGAACTCATTGCACATTCATAATTTTCTCTGTTCTGCTGTCTTTCTCACAGGCCACCCTCTGTCTGACGCTCGGCTTTAGTATGGTGTTGCTGTAGCGGAGAGGACAGCCACCTTAAAATCTGCAGACAGGGTCTTGGCCAGTCGATCACCATGCCTCGCTCAAAGCCTAACTGTAGCTCAATCTGGCTCATCTGTCTGCTTCTGGGCCTCTTGGCTATATGCACTCATGCCAAATATGGTAAGAACCAAACTTAAAAAAAAAGACATTCTGATCAATCAATTATCACCAACATGTAGTGGACATGATGTTGAATATTGATGCAGTTCTGTATCTAAATGTTTGCTCTTTGGTTCTGTATAATTTTAAATCACTTAATCCTGTCCTGATCTTTTTTTCTCCAGAACTTACTGTACCCCAGCAGTTGAACCTGTCATCCAACACGTATACACAGCAACTATCCATATCCTGGCTGGGAGGAGCCGCCACAACTTTTGACCTCATGATTCTAAGAACTGAATTCAATGAAACTGTCTTCTTTGTAAGAGCATTTACTCTATTTGTTCATTTGTTCTCATGCTTTTCTTATTGCATGGTTTTATTACAAGTCGGTTACATTCTGATGTAGTAGGAGCTATAGCCTATCGGATTTTCTTTACTAACAAGTACCCTAATTTTTTTTAAACAATGGTGACAAAGAAATGCACTGGGTAAATGACATAATAATTTACACAACTTTCTTTCTTTCTTTTACCGCTTGAGCTACGACTGTCAACACCGACAATCAGCTACAAGCTTCATGTTGTTCTGGTTTATTCCCTCACCGTGTTTTCTGTGTGTTGCCTGTAGGAGACAGTGTCTACGACGGTGAATCCGATGAGCGGTCGCCACCAGTGGAACTGGACCTCAGTGGAACCTCTGGAGTGTACCTCGCTGTCGGTCCAAATCCGCTCAAGAGATGGACAGATGACAAGTGAATGGAGCAACACTGAGATACTTCAAGGTCAGAGGCACAATAATTATATCCATGTGCTATTACTAGAATTATAGTATTATAGAGAAATTCAATTCAAATTCACTTCAGAGAGGCTTTATTGGCATGACCATACTGAAACACAGTATTGCTGTTGCTGTTACAAAGCACCTTGTACAGGTAGTATGAAAATGAAAAAGTACAGTAAAGCATCATGATAACATCATAGTGCAAAAACACATATCAGGATTATTTTGTAATGCAAATGACAAAAACAGGAACCTGGACATAAGTGATGGATATCAGCAACAATATGGAAATAATGCTTTGTAACAGTTTGCCAAGGAGGTGTGGGTGGGTGGGTGGGTTGCTAACTGCTTTAGTAACAAATTCAGGATGTTCTTCATTCTCCCTCACTCGTTCTTTTCAGGAAGCGATCTCCCCAGCAATGAGAAATTCCAGATGTACCCCCAGGACCGAATTGTGCCTGTTGGGGCCAGCACCACCTTCTGTTGCATTGTGGAAGAGGGGAAGTCCTTTGGCTCCATCCTCACTGGCAACGAAGTCATGAACCCGACACGACTGAGTAGGCGAAGCTACGCTGCGACAGTGGCTAATCAGGGACCATCCGGCAGGACAGGAACCAACGTCCTTTGTTATGACGACCCGAAGACAAAACTGACCGGAGCAGTGGTGTTTGTTGGATGTAAGACAATTAACTGGATGGATAAGAAGTGAAGTGTGAATGCATGTCATATCTAAGATGGTTAATCAGAAGAGTCTGCAGATTATTCCAGAGCTTTTTTTTTTTTTTTTTTATAAATCTTGATAATTATGTATACCTATGTAATCTTTATACATTTATGTATATGAGTAAACAAGTAAGTTAGTTTCTTCTTGTTGTCCTTATCCTCAGATCCACCACTGCCGACTGATTTTGTGTGCGAGACTCGTGACTTAACATCAGCTGTCTGCCAGTGGAATGAAGGACGAGACACACGCTTGTATGGCAGACGAGGAACAGTCTACTCTGTGAACAAGAGGTACCACATTCACAGTCACACGCACAATAAATTACTTTTAAATATAGCAAAACCTCACCTGAGCTGTAACATGACCTGAAACCCGATACTTTGTTGAAAGCCGCAGAGGTCAGGTTGGGTGGCAGAGCTGTACACACTCACGCATTCACAAAAAGCCGGCTACAGTATGTAAAATATGTGCAGTGGGACACAAGCACCTAAATCTAAAGGAACAAACAGACCACACCAAACAAGTAAGGTGTGTTTCCCCACTGCAGATAGTACCCCTTCTACGTAGGCAGGATTCATAACCGATCGTCACAGTGACATCATGTGAAACAGCTGTGACATTATCAACTCGACACAAACACATGAAGGATGTTAAAGGGGTGACTATTTGTCACAGCAAGAAAACAAACTTTGTGTTGGAAACGGCTGAAGGCAGCAAGACAAAAGACTGCTGGAAAAAACAAGAGAGTTTCGGAAATCCTACATCAGAGTGCAGTTGACAAGACGACGCTGGTTGCGCCGTGTCTCGCAAGTGGCGATTGTCAGTGATACAATAAAACAGTTACCAGTTAGACCTTTGCCATCTTGAGATATTACTACCTAATCGCTCTCTTAATCCTTAGTTACATTAATCATACAATGGTTTCCATATCTGTGACTCAGCTCTAGAACGCCAAAGAAAACAGGAAAAAGCCCAGACACAACATATTAAACTCTCAGCAGAAAGACATAATGGTTGGGGACAGAGGTTACAGTGATGGATTTTTTTTATTTTTTTGGCCAGATTCATAGCTGTTCGAAGACGTGTCGGGATGTGGTACAATTTCACTTTGTCTGCGACATAATATCTCTGCAATATTTATGATAGTTTGCCCTGCCTTTCTCGAAAAAGTGTTTTCTGCCCAGAAACAAATCCACCAAGAAAGAGAGCATGACAAGAAATATAAAGCACTCAGTCTAAGTAACCACTTGCTGCTTCTGTGTGTCCATTTATCATTGATAGTGGATTGGCTGTGTGCCAGATCTTTTACAGGAATTGTCTGAAGGCGGGCCAAAAGAGAAGTTACATTACGAATGTGTTTGTCTGCATCTATAGTTTAGTTGCTGATGTGATTTTATTTCATTTTATTGTATTTTGTTGTTTTCATTTTTACACTCTTAAAAAATCTGTTGGTTAATAATTATTTTCTGTTTTTGTTTTGTTGGGGGCAGTCCGCAACAGAGCCAGAGAGTGTATACTGTGAACCAGTGGGAGGGTCACTGGACACTGGTGGCAGTGAATCCTCTTGGCCAGTACAGCCTCACTTACTCTGCTGAACTCAGTCACAGAGGTAGGTAGACCACCCTTATTAATGAATGGATACACATTTATTTATTTTTTTCTCACAATTTTTCAAATTAGAGGTAAACATAGACATGAAATCCACCCATCTGATGTTGTTTCACTCTTTCTCCTCAGTGCGTCCAGTAGCACCAACTAACCTGTTCGTGTCTGTCCATGCCTGGAATGCCACTGTGATGTGGCAGTGGGAGTACAACAAATATTCGTCACTGGCTCTTGTCTGCCAGGTAGAGCTTATCTCCCATGGAGACAAAACAATGGTAAGTTGTGTGTGTTGCGTTTGTCTGTGTGTATTAGTCCGTGTAGAACCTCCTCTTTGTCTTTCGGTCATTAATGATTTCTGCGCTGATTTCTGCACTTTCTTTAATATACAGTGTGACAATATCAGTTATTCTTCTGCCACACTTTTATTACAATATATCTATGAACTACCACATTTCTCTCATCAAATGTAAGCTAGTTTCAGCATGCGCTGTCTCTTTGTGTCACCATCTATGTACCAAAAGGTAATAAAGTCTAATGTATGTGTCCAGCGTACCTTCTCTGGTGTGGGTCTGCAGTCAGTGGTTCTATTGGACTTGAATCCTGATGAGGATTACATTGTTCAAGTCCGCTGTGGTGCCCAGCAGAATTTCTGGAAGTGGGGAGACTGGAGCGCACCACTTTCCTTTAAAACCAGAACTACTGGTAAGATATTTATTTGTTGCATCATTGAGATTTCAGTGTACAAGGGCTGCAACTGATGACAATTTTCATTCCTAATGTATCAATAATGGATTAGTTTATAAAAGCAGTACAGGGTTTTTCTTGTCTTATAATTCGTCCAAAACCTAAGGTTGATATGAAAACAATTGATGCTGATTAATTTTCACATCCACTCATTGTTTTAGCCCGACCATAAATGCGGATCAGTCAGTTGCACTACAAGGATGCCTGGATCAGTTTATGGTTAATGACTTTAATATTTCAACATACTTACTTAATCTTATATAAATATTAGTAATTGTTATGAAGTATAAAGAAAACGCAGAATTGTCTGTGGCGTGCCACCTTTTGTCTTGTGTTTTCTGAATATACAGTGTATATTCATATTCTTATTTAATTGGAAAGGAAAAATATATACACTTTTCTACTTTTCCCGTAGACTGTAGTCTACTTACTCTTGACTGATTCAAGCACCCCTTTGTCCTCCAGAGAGAATTCCTTACAAGACAAGTCAGTTGTTTTGATCTTTGAGCATTTCTGAGGAAACATGCTGAGTTAGGTCATTCTTATCTCCACAGCCAATAAAGAATTCCCAACGGCATAAAACACAGGAGAATTTAATTTAGTCATCGCTGACGGGCTTAACCCACACCTTTTTTTGCTCCTCATTGTTTGTTGCACCTGCCCTTTTTTACAGGTTTATATTTGCATATGCCTAACCAACTGAGTATCACCAGAAACTAGGGAAACTTTTTTTTTGCAGGCGCATTTGCGTATTTCGTAAATGCGCATGAGGGTGCCAGCGATTGGATGACAGGTTATGTCACCAGTGGTGAAATCAGCATCTGCTGCTGCTATTGTATCGGATCAGAATAAAGGACAAGCTAGTTCCTGTAACGGACCGATTTAGCTCAATATCCAGGATGTCCTGCTCATAGGGACAGCTGGCAACCCTACTTCTAAAAGCTTGTTAGTTACAAAAGAGCTAGTGTGTTCCTTAAAGGCCCGATCACAGTTGTTTCAACTGAGAACTTTCATCAACAGTTTTTTCAACTGTATACATTATGTATAGGTATCTCTGAAAAAAAAAGTTCCCTTGACAAAATATTCTTTACTAAAGTCCACTTATTGGAGAATTTCCATAGCTTTCAGCCACACTTGTGACCTTCCTCAGTTCTCCTCATGGAGATGGGTCAGTTGTCACATGACTTGAATTTTCGTGTGCACCTGTGTTGAGAACCATTTTTCTTTTTCATTGGTATTTCTGTGTCTTCTCTCAGTTCCAGACGCTCCTGAGGTGTGGGTTTGGATGAACAGAGACAACACTGGGCAGGTCGTTTGGAAGGTAATTTTTTTGTCTTTGGAATTGAATTGTTTTAGATTTAGATTGTGGATTTACAGCATGTTCACATAAGTGCATTGCCTGCAAGGGTTCTTCTGTTTTAGTCCTCATCCTCTCTCTCTTGCTTTCTTCCTCATTTCACTATCTTTATCCGTTTTGACATAAAAAACTTTGACCTGTTGTGATTATATTCCCTTTCCCTTGATTTCTTCTAGCCACTGACTCGACGACAGAGCCACGGACAGCTCACGGGTTATGAAGTTACTTTCTGGAGCCCTGAAGAAAATCTACAACACACAGAAATCTTTTCGCCGGATACTTCTGCCGCTCCCTTCAACGTCACACAGTTCGCTGCCTTCAGCGGTAACAAGGTTACAGCAACTGTCATTGCAAAGAACAATGATGGTGTGTCTCAACCTGCGAGTGTGCCTCTACCTCTGCATTTGATAGGTATGTGTGTGTGTCTTTTTCACTGTCTGCTTGTTTCCAAAGTAATGAAACACTAGTTAAAAGACTACAGCAGCAATCAGTTAGTTATAAAAGGAGTATATGAAGATATGGTTTCTACATTGCTTTTTTCACCATTCCAGATGTGAAGTCCCTTGCTGTGTCCAGGGTGGTTTATTCAGACAAAGGTTTCCCTTTGTTCTGGCCGAGCGATGCCAATGCCACCTGTGGTTATGTGGTGGAATGGTATGAAGCCTCCTGCAAGCTGAACTGTCCTGTGGAGTGGATCAAGGTGGCTGCTGGAAACACTAATGTCTCCATCGAGTCAGGTACAGCCTTACTGCCTTCATTAAAAGCTTGGCAAAGGAAAGTGTTTAGTAAATTAAATTGAATTTTCAGCTTGCCACATTCTCAAACATATTATTAATCACTAGTATCCACCAATAGAAGGATGTCAAATTTGAAATTATTTTGTATGATATATAATCTCTTTCTTTGCCATCAGCCAACTTCCAGCCAGGTGTGAGGTTCAACTTTTCCCTGTACAGCTGCTCCTCAGAGCCCCCAGAGTTGCTGCAGCGCTGGCAGGGATACATGCAGGAGCTGGGTAAGGCTAGCACTGCTGCATGTGAAAAGCTTATCCTTTCGGAAGAAGCAAATGGCCTAAAACAAAAAAAAATCACACTCAGAGTTTGAATTGCTGACTCTTTGTTCTCATTTTCTCTCTCTCACTTCCACAGTCCCCTCCAGTCCTGTCTCTCTGACAGCTCATCAGCAGGACTCTGATATTCTGCTCATCTGGGGAGACATCCCGCTGGTCAACAGAAGAGGCTTCGTCTTGGGCTACAACGTTTATGTCAGTAACGGATCCCAGCTCACACTTCTAGGTAAATGTCGTCATGTATAATGCCACCTCTGCAGACAGTACAGCGGTTACGGTAGAAAGCTTGAAAAGTGAATCGAATACAAAACTATGCAATTAATGCTATCAGAACATTCATCCTGTTGCCGAACGTCCATTTTGTATCCTGTTAAACTAACTTACTTTTCTTCTCTTCGCTGTCTCCTTTGCTTCTCTTTTCTTTCTTTGTCTTTTCTTTCCTTTACCGGGCCCTACTCCCTTTTTGTTTTTTGCCCTGTCCTATGAACAGCCAATCTGTCAGGCGTGGGAACCAGGAGCTACACAGTAAAAGGTTTCTCAGAGGGCTCCTATAAATTCACTGTCAAGGCCTACACAGCAGCAGGCGAGGGCACAGGCGCCCCTGCCTCCCTTAACCTGGAGCCATATGGTATGTGAATTTATTATGTAATACTATTTAAAGCTGAAGATGCTCTTCTATAAATAAGTTCACACAGTTATTTATGCTCAAAAGAAGGGGTGTGCACTAGTCTTTTAAACGCAGCTACCTCTGCTAGTCAGCACCAGAAATACTAGTTGATTAAACGTATTATTAGTATTTTATTAATGTACATATTTAAAGTAAATATTGACATAATTTGCACTAAAATTTCATGTCTTTGTTTAGTGTTGTTTTATAAAAAACAAGCATCCGTTACTAATGTCAACAACATCAGTTAACTGTTGCGTCTAAGATGTATCCTTTGCGACGCGATTATGTGCACCAAATGAAAATTCCGTTGCAATAATCAACAACGTATCCTCAAGATTTTTTATTACATTGACTGTGAGAGTATTTTCTCACTTTAAGAGTAGTTGGTTAGTCTAAGTTTAAACCTCCATTCAAATTTCAGGGAAATTAGTCGTTAGGAAAACCTGTACTCAATTAGGAATTATAATCATCTTGCTTTACGTCTGATATTTCTAATATTTCTACTGTTTTACCCTGACAGCTGACTGGCTGATCCTGGAAATCTTGGCTTCCCTGGGACTCACAGCCTTATTCCTGGTCATTGTCACCTTCTTTTGCTACAAGAAAAGAAAATGGTGAGGCTTTTATGCTCCTGCTGCCATGTGCCTCTCTCCTGTTTGTGTGCTCCATTATTTGAATTTGTTTAGGCTTTTTATGATAATTTATGTTATAAGTGACATTTTGCTTTGTCACCAGGGTGAAAAAGGCGTTCTATCCAGACATACCTGAGCCCAAGCTGCCTGGTAATTGGTCCAGGACACAGGTACAGTATCATCCTAATACAGTCTGAACCTCATGACTAAAATTCATTGTGTTCTAATTCTATATATTAATTGTATATTTTGATCATCCCTAATGAGAAGTTTTAAAGAGACTCAGTAAGGTGTTGAATCACTCTGTTTGTCTTGTAGGGGCCATTGGATGTGAAGCCACCTCCCCACAGTATGGTCCATATTGTAGAAAAGCCTGAGTGGGATTCTAGTAAAGAAATGCTCGTTGTCATTCCTGAAGAAGACGAGGATGATGAGGAACAGAGGATAGGAGACGAGCCGGTTGACACAGATGAGCCAACATCGTTACGCTACTACAACCAAGTGGTAGATGAGCGGCCCATTAGACCGCGTTTCCCAGACTCCTCTGCTTCTTCCGCATCTTCTTTGGATTCAGCCCGTACCGATGTGACGTACACAGGGATTCAGACCTCGGGGTCCTCTTTGGTCTGGCCGATGGATCCACAGGGCTCCTCTGAGGGCCACCAACCCCTGGCTGATCTGTCCGTCAGCTGCGGGGGCGGAGGTGGAGGTTACAGGCCCCAGATGCAACCTCGAGCCCAAAGTGTAGACATGGGCCTGGCTTCCCCCGAGCCTTCTCTAGAGCCCCAGGCTGCCAGTGCTGGGGGCTATAAACCCCAGAGCTCCTGGCATTTTGACTCCCCCGTGGATGGCGGGGAAAACAGCGGCTTGGCACCCTCCCTTGGATCCCCGACCTCCATTGCTTCCACTCAGTTCCTCCTCCCTGATGGAGAGGGACACGCAGAGGAGAAACGACAGCTGTCCTCATCGGCAGCAACCTGGTTCACCAACTTGCTGTCGTCCACAAAACCATGATATCATCTCTCTCACACTACTAGCAGCCAGGCCAAGGGGGGCTAAAGTGTCATGCGTCAAACAAGCCTTGCCTGTATGGTTAAGGTAAATATCCCCTCTGATGTAGCACTACATCCTGACAGTTGCACTTTGACAGCAGGGTAATTATGCTATTTCGTGTCAAAGTTGATTTACACTTTCATGCACATATAAAAAATATCAAAATCTGTATATTTATATGGGGAAACATTTCTATTCTGACAACAAGATTTCTTCATATCTTGATATCCACCACCTTTACTGCGCCCCCTGGCATCCTGGTGGCTGTTGCATTCCCTCACTGCCTTTTCTGTGACTCCCTTCAATGGGCATTTAGCAATGGCATATCCTGTGTTTCAACTGAGTATATCGAGTTTTTAGCTTGCATTTCAAATGTCTTTATTTTTTTGTGATGTGTGAACTTTACTACACTACAGAAGAAAGCAGAAACCAAGAAGGTTTCAAACCAAATGACTGCACATTAAAAATAAAGGACATTTTTAGAAGACCACTACAAAAGAACAGTTTCAATAGAAGGAAGCTACGTAGAGAGAAAACCTCCCTGTCATTAGTATTCATGTCTTCTGCTGATGAGCTACTGAATGGGAATGAAAAAATGGCTGTATATCAATACCAAGGTAGCTCCCATCCTTGCAAACGTCATCTCCTTTTCATATGTTACTGTCTGAACATTGAGATGTTGCAGATGCACAGTCATTATTTTTATCAGTTACAGGAGTGGTGCTTTCTATTATGGTCTGGAATTGTGTGGGTGATGAGCCCAGCGGATATACACTGATATAAGCTAGAACATAAACACAAACTGATGTAATTAATGAACGGACACACTATTGTGTTACTTTTGAGTGTTTTTATTGTTGTTTTTTCTTCATTATTTTTTTTTCTTGTTATGAAACACATTTCACAGTTAGGCCAGTGTAATGTGAAAGTAATGTGTTGAGCGTTATGCTCAACTGGATGATTGGTTATTGAGCAAATTATGAGATTTAACTTGGATGGGTAATTACACAGTCAGTTACCTTATAATTGTAACGCTTTCAGAGATAAAACATTTCACACACTGCTTTGTTCCTAAATGTAAAATGAAAAAGAATACCTTACAGTTATTTAGTTGAACTGATCAGAAATGTATTGGACATACAGATTTCACTAACACTGAGCATAATGTAAAAAAAAATATCCGTTTTAATCAATTTTAGCACATGCACATTTTTTTACATTTCGGTGACATAATTGAGGCAGTGTTACCGTCAGCCCTCAGTATATTTGTGTGGTTGTGAAGAATATTTTTTCTTTGGTTGCTTTATCTTCAAGCCAAGAGAGATGGCCGATAATGCATTTGATGTCGACTTGCTGTGCTTGGAAGCTTGTTTATTTTTAGGGAGATCTAAAGACAGAAAGCACCTTTTTAAAATGCGATTACTTATCTTTTCATTGCAAATGTTTCCTGAGGCCTCCTTGGTAATGTTGTGATTGGAAAAGGGGACCAAAGGGAAAGCATGAATTGGGGAAATGATAAAGAATTTCCAGAAATGCTGTTATTTAGCTTTTGTTGACAACAATGTGAGGAAATGACCTTTGGCATCTCCATAATGGTGTCAGACACAGGACACTAATAGCCCAAGTACAGTCCGCAGACTCCATTTGCTCCTCTGTTGTGTACAGAGTGGGCGCACCGTTGGTTAGGCTTCCCAAAAGCATCATTATGCAAATATTGTTCAGGATGTTTATTTTATTGTATACAGTTGGGCCCTGGCTTGCCTGTGTGGCAGCTTGTGGTCTATTGTTTCTCAGTGCCTCCAGCCAACAAGCTTTAAATAAAACTACTGTGACATGAATAATGACTTAGATGAACTAATAACGATGGCTTCACTGATGAACTAATTACGGGCAGGCAGTCCTCTTTGACTACTGAGAAAAGTGTATCCCTTCTTTCTCTTTGTCTTGTAACACTGATCTGAATTTTAACTTGATTAGCAGGAGAAAAGACTGGTCAAAAGAATATATCGAAAGCTACAGTTTGCACCAGTCGAACAGAGTAATGGGTGAACCGGGCAATTGCATTTTTTGAGATCAGTGATCACTTCAAGGCAGTGGTTAAGTGTGGATATAGTTTTGAGTATTTAAACATGGCTGCAGATTGTTTTCCTTTGAAGCCTGCTTCCTCAAACAAGCAGGGCTTTGGAGACTAACCTATGAACGCTATGTGTTACATGCTTTTATGTTGATTTGGATCAACAAAATGGCACCTTTTTTTTTTTTTAATTTTTCCTCGAAATCTTTGTTTTTATACAACCAACTGTACATAATTAAAAAAAATGTTTCTATTATTTTTTCCCTTACAATACATGTTGTTTTACATTGGAAGTGATATAAAATATATTACAAAAGGCAGATGTTGACTAACCAGCTTTCTTGGAAGAATAAAGGCATATGTTTGTGTTGATGGCACCATATCTAGAGTTCTATGAAATGTAGAGGCATCACACTGTATATTTGTTGTGTGCTTAAACACAATGGAATCATTTTTAAATATGTATGAAAAATCCTGTAAACTGAATAAGAATTGTTATCCTGTCTTGATAGTTAAGCCTGCTTTGCATTCTTGTGTTGTTACAGCATTGTCGCTTTGCCAGACATTATAAGCATAGGGCCAGAGTACTCATCATGCAGACTTATACATGGCAACTGCTGACATGCAATTTTACTTTTAATGCCTTACTTTTGACCTTGTCCATCCATGTTTTCAATTGGAGTCTAAATTTACTCTGTAGAGCACTAAGATTTTGTGGTTTATACAGCAGCGTACACTTGCTGCCATACACATCGTCATCTCTAGCCCTGCATGCTGTATAAATTATCACTACAAAAAAAGTGGCTTGTAAATCCCTTAAACTCCATGTTTATTTTACCCTCTGGTTTCAAAACACTAACACAGACTAATGTTGTGCATGACAACTGGACTGATGTATTGTGCACCTGGAAAAAGGCTTTCATTTCTGAAAATGCTTTACGTTACATGATATTTTTGCAGAATATTTTACTATTGATTGAATGAAAAGAGACAGTGAAGTGCTTCTGAGTGAATAAATTAATGTTAACACTAATAACACAAACTGAAATGCTACTTGTTTAAAGGCAATAAAGTTATTCGTCGGCCACTTGTCCAGTTGTCAGTGTTGCTGTCTTTTCCACTTGTATCCACAGGTATCATCTCCACAGAAATGTAAATAACTGTCTGTTGATGATCAAGGCGGATAAATGTGTTCAGAATCACTTAGGAGTTCATATTGAGGCCAGTAAATATAAGTTATTCTTTTCTTTGGTTTTCCAAATTAGTGAGGGATGGCTGCAGTTGAGTGTTGCTAAAAATACTACCGTCCCTGCTGACCTTGTTAAGTGTGAAACTGTACAGGTCCTGGATCAGTGTGTTGTCATTTCATCCATGTGTTTTAGTGCCAGTGTAGATTTGAAAACTGATCCAGGGTCAGCTGGCCGCGCCCCTCCCATGAGCCCCCTCCTGAAGCACGACGGGAAAAACAGTTGACATGTCACCATGGCAACGGTGCACCAGTTTCCATCCGCTCCTGACCGCTTTTAGCCGTCACTAGCGAGCTAACGAGTCGTGTTATTGTCTAGTTAATGTTGGTAACATGTCAGTTATTAGATAGTATATTATCTGAGAAGTGAGAGTTAAAAGAAAGAAGATGACGGATATATTATGCAGGTGGCTGAACGAGGACCTCCGGCTGTCACAAGTTGTTGGTAAGTGTGACTGAAGTTACAGCCTATCGAGCTGCCTGCTAGCTTTTTCATGCTAACGAACGGTAACTCGATGGTTTAGCTAGTTAGTTGTGTTATTGTGACTTTTTTCATGACAGTTTTTATTAATAAATCACAATTTTTCTCAAGGGGATCTAGTATCAGTACAGCATAGGACACATTTCAGTAAAACTCAATTCGGATGTCTTTGAATGTACAAAGCTGACAATGTAAAAGCTATTTTCAGAAGGTACATGTCAAAGTTGATAGACAAACGATTACCCTGACAGCACAGGAAAGTGAAATTGAGTGGTAGGGTGTAGGGATGCTAATGATTAATCACTAATCAGACATTTTCACAAATACATCAAAAAGTAGCTTGTTACAAATGAGATATACTTGTTTAGGAAATGTATCAAATAAAATCCAAAATACTGATATGATAAATTGTATTCAATTCAAACACAAGTCATTCAATACAGACTGATATTACATTTTAGCCAATTACTCACATCATTATGGCTGATTTTGATGGGCCAGTTGTTGAATAGTGTCAGAAGGGAGCTCTGAAATGAAAATTAAATTATTATTTTGTGTAATTTAGTTTATTATTCAAGTAACTTGGTGTTTACTTCATCTGTTCTTTTCACTCCTGATTTATGGCTTCTCAAACTCTTCTTAGAGGACGTTTAGCACAAAATCAGTTTGTTTATTTAGTTATGGAAAAAATCAATAGCTATAAATAGTTCATATTATTACCTCATTATTATTGTAAATATTACTTCTCTGAATTTGAATTTATTCTCCAAAACAACATAGTGCAACTTTAGCTTATTTGTCAAAAATATCTGGCGAATACTGTGGCTTGGAAACGACTCAGAAAAAAAATTTATATCGTAAAAATGCCAAAATATCCATTTTGGCATTTTTACATGCTTTAAAAGAGTATTTTGAAAAAAATAAAAAACAACCTATATACAGATATGTTATAGTTTAGTGTAACCCACTTACTTACATACATGCCTACGGACTTGCTTACTTACTTATAACCAACTTTAATGTGTATCTAACATAGTAATGAACAAATGAAAATGTAATTTGTGTAAACAATCTTCACAGAGCCACAGACCTTTGCCAAGACTTTCTCCAATGGTTACCTAATCGGGGAAGTTCTGCATAAATATCAGTTGCAGAAGGATTTCAGTGTGTTTATGAAGAGAGAGTAAGTTGACCTCTCTCTAGCTATCTATCCATGTTCTTTCGCTTTTTTCTGTAAAATATCTGACTGTTGCTTAATTCTCGGGCTTATTTAATGTGTTCATAATTACTAAAGTTAATCACACCTTTTCTCATAGCACTTCGGTCGCCAAACTGAATAATTTTACCCGCCTTGAGCCTACTCTCCAGTTACTTGGGATCTCCTTCAACATAAACACAGCCAAGGAACTGATGGAGGAGAGGCAGGGTGTTGCCACACGCCTCATTTACCAACTCTACGTCTCACTTGAAAGTAAGAAGAAGGCACAAATCAGCGGAACAGTGATGGAAATCATGCAGCCTGCAGCCAAAGCTCGCCTGCAGAAAAAGGAGCGTGAGATCTTCTCTGATGTAAGGCGGGTTGTATAGATGTATGTGCATGTTGTAAGGGGCAGTTTCTTCGTGCATGTTTTGTTCTGTAGATACATGTTGCGATAAGTCTTCTTACTCTATACCAATACTGTATGGTGAAATATGGCAACTCTGACTGTCTGTTAGTCTATTTTTTACATTTGAAGTTCACATTAGTTGTCTATCTAAGGTGAATAACCACAAAAACCAGGATCTTACTATATCTCTTTTTATATAGCAACTACATCAGGTGGTGAAACGTGACGCAGATCTGATGCTGCAGAAAATATCTCAGCAGTATGAGGAGAAAAGCCAGCAATGGTATGACAAGTATGAGGTAATCCCTCCCATCCAACAAAAGAGACAACTCAAATTCCAGGATGTCCAGACCGTGAAGAACATTGAGAAGGTACCAGGGACCATGGAAAGTAAAATATAGAGTTATAGTTATAGTGTTATAGTGTAAAAGTTTCCCCCTGTATTTGTCTAACATAAGATCGAAATGTATGACCAGACTTTAAAGCAGATTTGATTTTTACCAACTTGACTTTTTACATATTCTTTTGTCACTCTCAGTTGTCACACAGTTACCATTTTTTGATGTATTTTGGTGCTGGACATTACTTTAATACTATACTAGTACTGAGTGATAAACCTACACTTGAACCCCAGATGCTTGGTGATGGAGTAAAGTAAAGCTCATGCTACTAACAGTTGGGAAGTGTGTATGTTGCAGCTGCAGGTGTGTCACTGGAAGCCCATTGACATCATGACTTGTAACCAGGCCACTCTTGTCCAGGTTCCCAAGCCACCTCCGTACCCTTCACAGCTTAACCGAGAGAGGAGTCAACGTCAGAAGCAACGCT
Organism: Pagrus pagrus; assembly: GCF_965226575.1. Classification (NCBI taxonomy): domain Eukaryota; kingdom Metazoa; phylum Chordata; class Actinopteri; order Spariformes; family Sparidae; genus Pagrus; species Pagrus pagrus. The sequence goes on from NC_140192.1 coordinate 10,169,518, forward strand.
TAGCGCAAGAAGCTCAGGTGTGATCCAGCTTAAATATTGATCATTTACCAATTTACTCATTCTTATTTCATTTTTGCCTTGACGACACAGGGTGAGATATAGAGTGTTGTGTAGGCTAATGCTCGCTGACAATGGGCCTTAAATCTAGGCAGGTAGAAGTCCCTTTAAAAGCTGACAGCGGTCGTTAGAATCTATTGAACACAATCATTAACACAGTAGAAAGTAGAAAGAACTTTGTATTTCTTCTTAAGGTTACCAGATGTTACCATTTTTACTGAAAACCAAAAGTTTGTTATTGCTCAAAACATTGTTTATAGAGGGGATTTGATTTCTGATTCACAAGGTTTTTCATGGGATTTTGTAGATTTACTTGGAATTCCAAGTGATGGCCAAGGAAATTATTCTGATACAAGTTCAAAAACATTTTTTCCCAGTACATTAGTCACACATGTGTCGACAAAGAAGAAAACAAAGGAGTGAAATGAGTTTATTTGTCTTGCTGTTATTATTACAATGCCTGTCCACTTTGTCCTTGCAGATGGTCCAGACTGAAATAGCCCAGTTTGAGGCAAAGAGGAAGAAATTAGTTACTTATGGCTTTGCTTCCTCATCAAGGTGAGAGAGAAAAAAAACATTTACTGTAAACACTCACATTAATATTTTATTTATGTAGAATTATATTATTATTTATTTATGTAGTTTTATAGCAACCTGACATTATGTTTGATTAAAATCTTTTGGATTCCAGTGGTCAACCTTTCCCTGGAGATTTTCCTCTTTCTGGCAGCAGTCAGGGCTGTGAAATGACTGGAAATGGAAGTAAGCTGATCTTACAATCCAATAGCAAGTATATACAGGATATCCGACATAGGCTGGAGGAGAATGCTGTAGCTCGTGAGCAGAGAGGGAAAAGAGTTGACAGATTCCTGGTGGAGCAGCGCAAGGCCCATGAAGCTCAAGAGGTGAAACCTCTCCTCTCCTCTCCTCTCCTCTCCTCTCCTCTCCTCTCATTGAGAAAAGTTCACGTATCTAATTCTAACAGAGTTAAATACCTACTCAGGAGAGTTGAGAATTCATTCAGTACAGTCTGTTTCTCTACATCAAGGATATTTCTCTAGTCATTAATATTTAGTCATCTATCCATTTGTTTCAGTAGACCACTTGGAAAACATGTTTAACTAAATCTAACTTTTTTTTTTCTTTTACCTCACATGCTCTGTGTTATTTGACTTTACTTATTTTAAACCAAAATCAATCAACTGACCTGCCTCACCCTGCAGGAGGCAAAGCGAGATGAGCTACTGGTGAAGCGTGCAACACGTCAGACTAAGCAGGAGCAGCGTTTGGTGGCTCAGCTCCTCCAGATACGCAAGTCGAAGGAGGTGATCCGGGAGAACCGCCTGTTCAGAGAGCAGCAGTACCAGGAGCGGAGAGAGAAGGACTTTCAGGAAGCTCTGGAGAGAGAGGCGGTGAGATAGGATGAATAAGGAGGAAAAGAAATCCTCTCTATTGTCATTTCGTATTAGGCATAATAAGCAAAGGCTTGATTTTGTTAGTTCGTGCAGTATCATCAACAGAGTGTTAGGAGTTATGAAGAGAAAGACGGGGGGGTAGGAGGCAAAGTAAGACTACATGAACTATTACAGAACAACTATATATTTATCTGTCATACTGTAGATGACAGATTTGGTTAAGAATGCACAGATACTTGGATAAACACTTTGCAAAGGATGAAGACCATAGTCAAACATGGTTTCAGTGTTAAATACACAGTATGTTCATCGTCATTGTCTAGAGCAGATTGTCGCGCAATTTTGCGGTTATCTTTCTGTTTTCAGTTCTTTATTCGGAAATTTAGGGAGAAAATCACATCAATCAAGTAAATGTCCATACGTATAAGGGGTCTGATAACTTATTATTATTTATGGTGTGTCCATTGGCACACTAGGAAGCTGATTAAAATCTTTATTGCTTTTTTATGCAACCTTCAATATCAGTACTGATTACAAAACCTAATGTCCGTCATTTTGTGTAAGGATATTTTCCAGCACACCCTTACAGTAGTTATGCATTTTGCACAATAAATGACCGATGTAACACCTCTCATCTTCATCTATTACTAACAGTGGTGATTAGCAGGACCATTTATGTCAAACCTTCTCCACTGATCCCATCTTTCTGACCGGGGCCTGCTACAGGCTCTGGCTCAGCAGGCTAAGTTGGCAGCTGCTGAAGAGATCAGAATGGAGCTTGGATTCTGTAACAGGATTGCTGCTGAGCGAGCTCAGGGCAGACACAAGAAGCACTCTGCAGTCTGCAAGGACATTGTGGAGCAGATAGTGGACTTGGCCACCAAGGTTGGAGAATATCGACTGCTCTTTGAGAAGTACGTAGCACAATTGCTTTCAATGTTGCATTAGAAATACGTTTATGGTATTTGGGTTAACAGCTCTTAGTCAGTCAATTAATTATTATATCGAAATGTCAAAATGTGTTATGAAAATTGCATCTTTTGGTAGTTAACAAGTATTACTATCAGGAATGATTGTAAAATTTAGTTAAGAAAATCTAATTTTGAGAGTTGAATGTACCGTATTTGTGAAGACTTTGGTCTCTTCATGATCTGAACGATGAGATTGGGAGAGTGAGTCCTAAACGATGTTTGTAAACTATGCTTGTTCACATTCAAACACAAAACGTAACATAAAAGTTGTTTAGTTTTCAAAATAAAAGTAGTCACTTTTTTTTGTCTTTTCAAAGAGACATGCAGTGTTCAAATAGAGGGTGAATAGAGGTGCTGCAGCAATGGACAGTATGAAAAAAATTCATGTGTTTTTTGAACAGCAACATTTTCTAGCTGACACCCTAAATAAAAGTATGAACATCCAAATGAGCACAATGTGGGATATTTAATAGAAAAATAAGTATTGGTTTGTGTCTATCTTTATCAATGTTTTCTTCTTTGCTACAGGAAAATGTATTTTAGGAAAACATTAACAACCTGACATCTGAATTAGGACTGAAATCTGTCATGTAATGTTCAGTGCTTATTCAGATGCAAGTCAAAAACCTGTGAACAAATAACTTATATTGGAAACATTTTTGTACAAGTATAAATAAAATCAGATGTCAACGTTCTGTCTGCGTCTCATGACCCAATACCTCATTATTCACCTCCTGCACAACCCTGCATGTTGTTTAAGTGTGTTCTGCTACCCTAGACTGTACATATCCACCACACCAGCTCTTCTACTCATGGTTAGATTGACCATCTGTTGAAATGCAGGGCAGTTTAATCATTTTCAGGCTCAAGCTAAAAAAGGTTAGTAGTTCATTTTTTCTGCTGTCATGTCCAGTTTGATTCCAGAGAAGCTGATGAGAGAGTGGAAGGATTTGCTGTTCAGGGGTCTGCCTCTCTATGAGCCAATAAAGGGTCAACAGCCAGGGTTTTTCTCCACACCACTTGACCCTGTAGAGCTTGAGAAGCAGGAGATACTCAATAACCAGGACTATGATGAATACACTGTGAGTGTGAGACACGAGTGCTATGTGTTCTTAAATATTTTTTGTTCTTGTGTGACAGACAGACTACTTGCATGTAGCTTGTCACGACTGAACCCACATTTTTAAAACACAATCATATTTTTCTAACATGAATGAAGTAGGGAAAGTCAACCAAGCTACCTTTTTTGACACTGAAAAGTTTGAATTGTCCCTGGACTGAGTGCTGAAGATCCATTTTGTCTGAGCCATTTGTTATGTTTGTCAGAACATGGTAGGCGAGTGGACATGGCCAGAGGAAGCAGGGGAGACGCAATTACCCCCAACCAACAACGACATTCTTGGACATGTTATCCAGCGAGTGCAGAACATTGTTCATCCACCCCTCACGGAGCTCTGCTCACCTTCATTTCCTCCTTTTACTCTGAAGGCCTGTGCCATGGGCAAGTTTTGCTCGGGCAAGACCTCCTGCCTGGCCAAGATTGCTGAAGGTACACGGCTCACGGTCCAAACACAAACACAAACACAGACAACCACACGCACAAGCCATGTGACACCACTTAATTATGTCTGACGAAAAATTTTATGGCTTATTTGTTGCTGAATGAGGTGTGTTTTCTGCTTTAGCCAGTGGCATCTATGTGTTATCAGCTGACACACTGATTGAGGAGGCCCTGAATGCTTACGTAAATGGAGAGGAGGTTAGTCACATACAGTCTCCCCGATCTGTCCTGCTGGTGCTGAAAAAGTATTATCCTGTAAACATTTCATCTTTTAAAACAACTCTTTTCTGGACACCATTTACAGGCCACAGAGCAGCAGAGGGAGAAAGATAATGAGCAACTGATCACATCTTCCACATCACTGAAACCTGGTTGGTTACTGAACACAGCCTTATTCTGTTTTATCCTATTAAAACTCTACATTAGATTGAGTTTACTTACCTGTAACAACACTGCACTTCATATTAGTGTTTCACACAGCTGCTTGTTTGATGTGATTCGTGTCACTTTTAATTTCATTTTTTTAGAGCTTGACACTCAAGAGGAAAGTAGCGACAGTAACGTCAGAGTAAGTGTTGTTTGTTTGTATGTTGCATCCGGGATTTTCTGACTCTATTTTGTGTTTATGTATACATAATGTAGCCTTTATTCAATTTATATTCTTAACCAGATTAAAATTTGCTGTCCTAGTTGATTAAAATAATGGCTGACTGACGTGTACATTTTTGGAATGAAATACTACGTTTTTTCTGCTTACATGTGTCCCCTACCTAACAGTCTGTCTGGGCCATGCATGGAGCAGCTGCAAAAAAAGAGCTGGAGAAAGGCAATGCCATCCCTTATGAGCTGATAGTGGACATTATAGTAGAAGCTATCAAGTAAGTACATAACATGTATTGCTGTAAAATGCAACAATACATATAAAAATAAAGAAATCTCAATTATACAATCTTACTTTTATACACAATGTGGACAAAATAAACAAATATTTGTGTTGTCCTTACAAGGCAGGTCCCAGCTCAGTCAGGTTGGATCCTGGATGGCTTTCCAGTGGACATCACCCAGGCATACCTGCTAGAGAAAGCCCTGGGTGGGTCTGTAGATGCAGGGAATGCTGTTGTAAGCAGCAGGACGAACCTTGCTGCTGATTCTAACCCACCCAAACCTTCACCACCCACAGTGCTGGACCTGGCTCTGCTGCTGGATATCCCTGATGAGTGTGTGGTCAGACGTGCATTCAGTCAGACGAGTATGTTACATTGGTGGGAGTTTTATGCTATATAGCTGTGTGCACCCAAACATTATTACTCATCTTTGGTACATATGCAAAGGAAAGTCTGCTAGAAATTCATCCAAATTGCTTGTTTTAAACATTCGTCCTGCAGTAATTTTGCTCACTATTGAGATTAAGTGTACAGTTTATCAGTTGTTCTGCACTTAGTCAGGGGTCGAGAATTTACTTAATGATTGAAAAGGGGTCCTTTAAGAAACAAAAGTTGGGTGCCACTGTGTTAGATGGTGTGTGTGTATACATGTACAAGTAACTACAGAAATGTAAATGATATGTTTGTGTGTTTGTGTGGTTCCCAAACCTGGTGCCGGTACAGATACTTCTGCTGCTCGAACCTCTGATCCGACCTCTTATCTGGCACAGGTTCCACACAGGTAAAAAAAAAACCAAAATCAAATAGGAAGCCAAACTTAAATGATTACATTACAGCTACTGAATGCATGTGGGTCTGATGACTAACATTCTTTCCCCCCCTCAAGGATCACAGCTTTTCAGGACACCTGGCCCAAATTAGAGAAATGGTTTGGTGGAAAGCAAAACATTTTGGTCCGTGTTGATGCAGATGTAGACGAGGAGGAGCTTTACAAGAGGGTGGAGTCTGTCTTGCAGCAAGTAATGATGCGAACACAGGAGGGTAAGTGGTTGTCATGTGTTGTAATGGTTAAGCTCAGAATCAGTTTACTAATTTTTCCATTAGATTAATTAACAAATAAGATTAAAAATAAGGTGTTTATATTCAGACACTGATGATGATGAACTTCTGTTTTTAAAAATAATTTATGCAGATCAAGATGTGGTGTTGGAGAGTGGGAAAGCTCCAGACTCCTCTTCAGCCACGTCTCCAGCTGTAGACCAACCTTCAGACCTCACAGACGAAGCCGCTGCCCCCACAGATTCACATTCCAGCCTCAATGAGGAAAAAGCCCAAAGCGTGAAGTCACTTTCCAAATCCAACGCTAACTCCCCCAGAGGTGATTTGATCAGTAGTCTGTGGATTACACTTTTGAATTGTTATTTTGAAGTCACTTTTGCACACAAAATATCTGCTTCAAAAAGGATGGATTTATAAATAATATATTCTATTCTAATAATAATATATGACTTTAAATGTACCAAAGTGATATAATAAGTAATTGGGTACAAACATAACCTGTGAGGCCGCCAGGTCTGTCTGAATAGTCAAAGTTGAGGCCAAAGAACAGGGTCACACATTTTTGGTTCCTGGCTGGTTAATAGCATTTTACTGACAAATGTTGACTTTGGCACATTTTGGCACTGAATTGTTTTCTCACTGCTATAATCAATCACAATTACAGTCATTATCAGTTAATTATTAGTAATCAGTGATTAGCAGTAATTGTCACAGTGATGATTGATGTACTTTCTTCTGGCTAATCAATAGGGCACTCTCGGAAAGAGTCAACTTCCTCACTGACCAGTGAGGACTCTCAGGGAGTCCCCAAGGACCCACCTGAGTCTGCCTCTACCTGCCCAGGTTTATCCACCTGGGTCTATGTGGATGAACCACTTCCCTCTGTAGGTCACAACTTCTGTTTATGTTTTATTTGCTCACCAGAGTTGAAAATGCAGTCCTAATCTCTTACCTCCATGCAAAAACTGGACATCCAAAATGACATTCAGATGCTGGGGGTTATCCATCACTGTTTCAGTCACGTGAAAATACATGTCATGTGGCATCTTTGTGAAATTGTTTGCATTACACTATGTCTTGTCTTGTTTTATTGTCCTTCCAAGGCCCCTGATTTGTTCGTCTCTGCCCCTCCCCGTCTCTACCTCTAGGAGATCCCAGAGAACCTGTGCTCCCATTGGGACGCAATGTGTGAATCTTATGTGAATAACATAAAGGCAGTGATGCAGAAGCTGCGCTCACAACAAACTGTTATTACCCATCGCCTATACAACAGCAGGTACTCCGCCAGGCCTGGACGTGGTGTGAACATGTTTTTTTAATATAGTACACTTAGTACTCAGCACATAACTACGCATTTGTTTGTACTCTGTAAACTGATTCTTACATCTGTACATCTGATTACATGAAAAGCTAGCAACAATGTAGGCAGCCATACAGCTTGACACACCAAAAGCCATTAGCTAATCAACCACTATTAACAATCAATCAATCAAACACTAGGTTTTGTCATGAAAGTTTGTAGGTGCAGATACAGTTTGAAAATTGAGCAGCTGAGTGTGGTTGTCATGGTCATTCTTATTTTACAAATGAAAGACAGATTTTGTCTGGTTTGATTTGGAAGTATTATAACAAGTGTTCCCTGGTTCCCTGTATCTATAGAGAGGACTACAAGCATTACCTGGGGCGTCCAGACTTAAAGCAGGAGTTAGTGACTCAGTGGCAGAAGGACTTCAACAGCATGCCTGATGACATGAGAGAAGACGAGGAAACCAAAGCAGAGCTACACCTGAGAGTGGATGTAAGAAGAACGTGTAATATAATACAATGCAAATATTCTTATACTGATAATGAAATAAAAGGATAGAATATATTGAGATGTTCTATTATGTCTACAGGAACTGTGTGAACATTTGTGGGAGTTGAGTGACAAGCGTAAGGGTGAGGACGAGCAAGAGAAGGATGCTCTCATGGGTGGAGGCTGGTTGGAGGACCACACTGTTGTCCTCGTCAACTACCACTCTATACTCATGCAGGTAAAAAAATAAAAAATGTATGTATAATGATTTGGCTAGTTACGCCATTTCAGTTCTGAAGTTTATACGCTTATGTTATGAACTTTTTTTTTTTCTGTGTCTTTCGGACCTCATTGTGTTTATTGTGTATAGGCACACAGGGTTTTTTTTTTTCATGTATCTCTTCAGTGTCTTTGATTGTTTGTGTTGCATAGGCGGAGTTGGACCGTTTCCATACCACACTCTGTATTCTCAAAGTCTACTATTTGAGCATGTACAGTCAGGTGCTGCCCGAGCTACCCTCCAGCTTAGTTCCTATCCACCTACTGGACACCCCAGAAATTAAGGACCAAGGCGAGAGGCAAGAAGCACACAATTAACAGCAACATGACCATGTTAAATAGATAATAAAATAAGATTACAATATTGTGAATAATTTATGGGTAGTTTGTGTTAAAGATAGTTAAACAGTTAAAGATGTATTTTGTTCCATTAGTAATGAATTTATTTCCCTCCTCCCCAGATGTCCTGACTCTTCTGGGACGGAAGGCTGCTCTCAGACTGAACCTGTCAAGGTCAAGGCAGGATTTATAATCTACTCATATTTTAGTCATCATAGACTTCAAGAGATATTACATGTCCTGCTATCTTTGTTTATTGAAGTTGTTTCAGATTGTACTATTGCCTATAGTTTATAGTTAAAGTTGATCTGCTTAATTACATTATTATAGTAAGAGATGTTGACCCTTTTTCATTCATTAACTCTAGCCACCCCTTGAGAAACTGATCTCAGACTATGATGAGGCAGTCACAGCCATCAACAAACTGGTAATGCCATGTGTGTGAGAGTTTGCATGAGCATCTCATGGAGGTTTACAGCATATACATTTATTTTCACTCCTGACACGTATGGGTTACACGTGTTTTTAGGTGTCAGCAGAAGCCCAGCAGGGGGAGACAAAAGAACAGAAGAAAGTGCAGGGGGAGGAGCAGGAGAAGGCCTCTGCAAGTGCAAACCAGAAGGGAAAAAGAAAGCAGTCATCAAAGAAAAAGAAAGGCATGTCTTTATTAGAGCATTAGGAATACTATGGAGCGGTGTCCTCTAAAGATGTGATGTATTTTTCAGTAGGTCCTCTACGTCATTATCCCTCTCCATATGTTGTCCCTCTAGGCCCACCATCCCCATCTCCTGCACCCAGCCCTGCACCAGCTGATGATGACTCTGAAAAGAGTCATGATCAAGAAGTCAAAAACCGAATACATAAAGAATATCTAGCTGCATTGGCTCATGAAGGTATGCACACATAAATGTTAAAATATTCTCTAGTTCACACTATCTTCAATCGTCATCTTAATATGAACTATTTCCGAAGTTGTCCTGTTTTACAAGAACTATGTAGCATGAAGGATTAATGCAGATGAGTCTGTATCCACGTGTACATGTACGTGTTTATGGTCAATTCGCTTATATAGTTATGTTCATCTTTCTGTCTTCCTGCATGCGTGTGTGTTTTCCAGAGAATGCAGCAAAGGTGCGCATTGCACTAGTGAAAGGTCATGGTCTGGTCATGGTGCACTCCCTGCAAAGCAGGGCCGAACAGAGCTTAAGCTGCATGCAGAAGTGCTTAGAAGCACATTATCTTGCAGAAATGAAGAGGTAGGGAACAATATTAAGTTGGGTTTATGTATGGTATGAAATGGTGAGCATCACATGTTGATATAGGGGAAATAAATGTGAATGTTTTATTAGTGGGTTTTTTTGTGTGTTTTCTATGTGTGTGAATCTATGTAATCCCCAGATTTTAATTGTTTGACTAGTGTGTTGCTGTTTTTATATTTATTTATTTATTTATTTATATGTCACAGAGCATTCGAGATATCCAAAATAATGAAAGCCCCTACGTGCCCCTGAAGTCAGAAACTGTTATTTGATATATAAAAATACCTAACAGTCATGAAAAATTGTTGGTTATGGTCTTTACTGAGAATGAGCCATTTGAAACATTAAATCAACACATTTGGTGAGAGTTTCTGTAATCAGTCAAACAGAGAAGACATGGTTTGTGTTTAATCTGTGTTCGTCTCCTTCCGTAGTATTGAGCAGCTATCATTAGTGGTTCGCCATCACATAGAGGCGGGTGCTAAGTTGCAGAATCAGCTGGTGTTGGTATGTAATAATTTTATAATTGTATTAAGATATTGATATTGATTAATGTCTTCCCCCAGGTAGGTCTAGTGTGGTGCTCACTAGTTACAGAGTAGCTCTCTCATTCTTTCTTAAACTACAGGGTAACTGTAGGATGAAATCTTAATCTCTCTTCCCATTTTTTAAGATTCTCTTTATATGCTTTTCTCCAGGAAGTTACTGACTTCTACCTGAATGGGGACTGTCTAATGTTTGCTAACCTGCCTCCCCCTCCACGTCCACCTACTCTGGAGAGAGCCACAGGGTCTACCCTGACCATCACTCAGCTAGAGTCACTCCGTCAACAGCTATGCAGTTTTGCTCCATCAGGTGCACATGGGGGAGACAAGTTGTGATGCGATTTGGTCTATTGGTCCTGCAATAATCTAAGATATCCATCCATCCATTGATCATTTTCCTTCCTTTTTTTACTTTCAGGCCTCATGTCCAGTTTTGAGTTCTCCAGCTTGCTCAGGGATATCACCTCTGTTACGCTGAGCAAAGACACCTTGCCTGAGCCCTGGATGGACATAAATGAAAGACAGGTATTCTTTAAAATATTATAGAAACTCAAATTAGGGTTATAATTAGTTTTTGCTTTGCTTCATAGCTCTAAATAATAAATTAAGGCAATAGGGTAGACAGTTTATACATTTTTTGAATCAACTGACAAAACGTTTCAAAACCGAATAACTGCATAAACCAGAAGCACTCTGCTGACTACTCCAGCGCAGAAAAAGCGAAGCAAGACATAAAACATTCCTGCTACATACTGTCCAGTTACTTGCATAAAACACACATTACATAGCTTGCCCTTTTCTCTCCTGTGCCAAGTTGATGGAGATTGAATCTCTACTGACGGAGAACACTGAGCTGATTGACTGCCGGCGGTTTCTTCTCAGTGCTGCCCTCCCTTGGCCATTTCCCTCCCTAACACAGCTTCTGGTTGTGCTACAATGTTTCAAGGCAGCAGATATTGGCAATACAGGGTATATAAATGAGGAACAGTATCTACAGGTTAGTGTCTACACGCACAAACTCAGATGTACACTGCAAATTCTTTGGTCACACATTCTATTTCATTTACATGAAATTTACATTTATTTAGTATATATTGTACTCTTTATTTAGTATCAAGTGAAAACTGTAGCTCCCTGAAAGTCAAAAGAAATGTTTAAGTTGCCTCTCTTGCCTACTGTATGACCAGACACAGTTGTGGTTTTCCAATGAGAGTCCCCCCGTCCCTGAGGATCCCTCTGAGCCTCTACCTTATGACCGTCTGGCTAATCTACGCAAGGTAAACTACCGGCAATGCCTGGCAACTTAATCCTAAATCAAGGTGAAATTACTCTTGAAATGGGTACACAAATAACACAACAGCCAAAAGAGGAATGAAAGAACATAAAGGCACAATACAGTCTTACCCAATATTTTAAACTTTTACAGTAAAAATACCTTTCAGCCACAGTATTTTCAATGTGATCTTATTGTTAAAAGGAATTGTTCTAAAACACAAAAGGATCCAGTCATCACAATGCTATCGATGTGGTTCCTAATCTCAAAAAGTCTCAATGGCATGTAAAAAATAAAATCAACAGTAATATTTGCCTCCGTTCTTCCTTCTTAGTTCTTTTTCCAGTTGTTTGCGGACCATTCTTTCTCTCCCCCTCGACTGGACTACGTGTCCATGCTGCAGTACTTTGCTGCCGACCCCAACCCCAGACAGGGCTTCATCAGAGCACTGAGTGTAGTGCTGGGACAACATCTCAAGCACTCCTCACCGGGCCACCTTGTCAAGGTGAGTTAATCAATGCACAAAGACAATTTTCTATTTTCAAGAATATTATTATTTGCTGTCAACAATGACTTCAGATGGTCCACAAAGAAATAGAAATATTATTTTCAATAATGGCCACTAACAGTTTATAACAGCGTATGTTTGAGTTACAGTATCTAGTCGTTAGTAAACTGTACTGTGTGTTGTGTATACAGTCCATGCCCAGTATAGAAGAGGCTTCAGAGCTCAGTACGTCAGAACTTGAGGGGGAGAACAAGGAAGAGGAGACTCTATGTGCATCGAGCAGTTCGTTAGGGGAGCAGGAAGTGTCCATCCCTGCTCTCCTTACAACCATCTGCCACAAAGACACTAAGATGAAAGACTACAAAATCCTTCCCCCAGGCTGCCTGCGTCAGGAGGAACACACTGAGGTATTACACTATATAGTTCAAACTGGGATTTTACGGAAAAATGTAGATGAATGGTTAAAGGAAAGACACAAATACTGACTACTGCATGAGTTTGCAGAATACCTTAGTGCATTTTAAAGGTAACAGGGTCTCTACTAAAAAAAATGCATTTTTAAAGCATAGTCATTAATATAAATTAAACTTAATGGTAATACTGTTTATCTCTGCCGTCCCTCCAGCATCTGGTCCATATATTCAGAGAGCTGGGCTACAAGCCTGAGGACTGTGTCCCCTTCTCTATTCTCTCTGAGCATCCTTTGATCCAGCGCCTGATTGAGACCTCAACGCAATACCAACTTGTAGTAAGTAACTATGAGGACTCTTCACTTGTTAATTATTTCCCTTCTACAGTGTCTGTTAGATTAGAATCCAGGATTTTGCATCACTCTCTGCTGTTCACCATTGTGTACATTAATATTCTCAATGCTTATTTTTGAATCTGACAAACCTACATAGGGCTTCACCTTCATCTGTCATCTCTGTCTCCTCTCTCCTTTCTTTCTTGTTGTTAACCTTTATTTATCTCTCAATCTTCTCTCCCTCTGCGTGTCTCTCTGTGTCTCTCTGTCTCCTTATCTCTCAGAATATCCACAGAGTGCTACTATCCCATCAGGATGAAGGAGAGTCTAACAGCTTGACAGTTTCCTAAAGGATCAGACCTATACATACATACTGCTGTCTTCACCTCAATTACCTCCTATCGAACTAAAATATACCTTACACTTCAGAAATCCCAAAAATTTTGCTTTGTTCATTTTGAGGTATTCTCATTACTTTTACATCTGAAATGTTTTCTAAAATGTATTGCGTACTTCAGTATTGAATAAACAGATTTGCTTCCATAACTAGATTCAGTGTGTAGTTATGTCTGTAACTGATGAAGGTTTGAATGTCAAAATAGCTGAAATTGAACCTTCTTACTCGTTTTTTCCTCCCTGATACACACCAGCAGTTTTTCTAACTGACTTGTTTTTCTAATGACCTCCCTGACACAGAAAAGCATTGGTTGTGGCTACAATGAAAGCATTGTCCAGGATAACCTACATGTCAAGCCTGACTTGCCAGCAACTGCCTGCCAGGGTACCCACAGCCCTGTCACAGTCCACTCAGGAGTTATTGTAGCTTTGGCGGTCACTGCTGCCTGTCAACCAGTCAAGTTAGTGTGAATGCTGTTTGGAAGAAAATTACATTTTTTTTAAAAATAGGGACACATAAGTGATCAGTCTTGTTACTAAAGACAAAGAATTTATTAACACATAAGTATTCCCAATTAGGTCCAGGTCTCACAACAAATACTATTAGCATCAATAAAGGCTGTCCTGTACTTATTGATGGGGGGGTTGCATTCTGTCAGCAGCTTCGAGAGAACGTTACTCCTGTTGACATTTGTCTAATTTGATACGAGGGCTTAGGGAGCCCCCCCACCCCCTGACCCACCGCCCTTTCTCTCTTTCCCACCATTTCATTATCACTGCAGGTCCAGGGCTCTTAGACCTCTCAGTGTCTGACTTTTAGAGAAAGCATGTGTCATATAGACAGAATCATACTTGCAGACTTGCATCCAAAACCTCTTGAGTAATACGGGATAAATTAGCGCCTTAATGTTGGACCTTTTCCATTTGTTGCAAGACAAACCATACTGGATACAATCTAGATCCACTTAATAAGGATTTGGGATTTCCCCCCTATCAATTTGACACTGCAGACTATCTATATCTTCTGGCTCAAATGGAGGTACTCAAAAGGTGATTTTACCATGATTTTTTTGTCGGTAATCCTGCGTTTGGTCCTGCGGATTTCTCCTGGAAAATTTGCTGATTATCTGGATCACAACTCTGTTTTAGCACCCGTCCGCCCCAGTCGCTCACTGGGTCTAACTCTGTAGCTGTTTTACGGAGTTAAAAGGGCAAACTTTCTCACATGGATATTGTTGTTCACACAGGAAGGTTTTCATTTTGTTTTATTTTTGAATCAGAAGACTATTTTAGGAGGACTTTGGCTGCTGGTCAGTTTGTTGAACTCTGATAACAACATGGGGATTGTATTTTGGATGTTTTCTCTTCTGGCTCTTCCAGTACTTCAGTCTGCCAAGATCCTGACTGTCTGTCTAATTGGTGAGTAGTGGAGCAGTGATTGTTAAAGTGCCTTTTATTAGTTGTAATGGAGATATTTATTGTAAATGTTTGTTCAGAAATATGAGAAGACTTCGCAGATTTGTGGGTCAAGAAAGTGCAGCAAGTCAGGTACAGGTTTTTAAAAGAGTTTGTGAAGGAAAGTATGTGTACTGTCTGCAAATGCACATAATATGTTGCACACAGTGAGGCAGTGATAGCACAGTTATTTTTCCTCTCCTCCAGGAGGAAGCCACTACCTGTTATTAGATGAAATTTCTCATAACTTATACCAGCATGGCCATGAGGTCCGCATGCTTCTGCAACTGGGCAACCCTGTTATTACAGGTAAATTATAACAATGACAGCACAGAAACATATTTTGCACAGCTTCTCTCTCATCCACGCTCACTCTAATTTCATATTGACAACCACACATTTCAGGTTTTTCCTATGCAGGTCGTGCAGACAGTTACCAGACGAGCAGCTGGTCCTTAGGAGAGACATATATCGAAGAATACAACAGCTGGTTCCTGGAGCAACAAACAGAGTTTCTACTGGGAAGGTATCAAAGAGATACTCTTGAATTTTGTCTTTTTATTCTGTCATTTTGACTCTGTTTTAGACTTCCGAAAGTTATTGGTCCATAACAGCACTGTATTTGATCAGATTTACATGCCTTTTTCTTACTCTCTCTTTTCCTTCCTCCCTCTCTTTCTCACAGGGATGACTTTAATAACTTTCTAAAATTCATGGGGCACCTGTCCTATCAGTGTGACAAGCTGTTAGGGGACAAGGAGGTAATAACTTTCCTCCAGAGGGAGCGCTACGACATCACCATCCTCGATGCTTTTAACCCCTGTTCCTTCCTCCTGGCTCGCAAACTTGGTACATCTGCTGTTCTTATTACTTTGATTAGTCATAATTACTATCATCCTTTTAAATCGTATTACATTACTACATTACTACAGTGTTATAATTTCTGACAAATACACTGGCACTTATTTGTAGATTGCAGGTGTATTTAAATATATTCATTCAAATGTTCAATCGACAGCAGCTCAAAAGTTCCAGGCACTTTTCTCTTCATTCACTTCAGGTATCACCTATATAGCTTTCTATCCCGGCACTCTGAATGGTCCTCTGTCCATCGCTCTCCCCAGCCCGGTGTCTTACATCCCAGTCTTCAGCTCCCAGCTGTCTGACCACATGAACCTCTGGGGCCGTGCAAAAAACCTCTTCTATTCTCTCCTGGCTCCTGTAGGTAAGAGTGGTGTAACAAGGGACATCACATATTGTCAAGGATATTTATCTACTCAATTTCCTTCATACACTTTTTATTAATTAATTAAATCTGAATGGCCTTAAACAAACATTGGACATACAGTGGTGATTTTGTCTTGTGTCTCATATCAAAGGCCAAGAACTTGTATGGTCGACATTTAGGGAAGTAGCCGAGCGCCACCTTGACTCAGGCTCACCTCCTGGTGGGCTGGAGGAGTTACATCAAGGAGCCGAACTCTGGGCGTTCAACACTGACTTTTCACTGGAGTTCCCACAGCCTCTTATGCCCTACAGTGTGCTGGTGGGGGGTCTGCTGAATAAACCTGCAAAGCCTCTGGAGCAGGTCTCTTTTCTTGACACACATGATAAACACATTAGTGAGACTTTTTTGTTGTTTTCAAATTAACTTCTTCCCCTCTCTCTACCTTGCTTTAAGTTTCATATTATGATTATGATGTAGCATTTTGACAATTAACGATATATATGATGCCTTCTGCAAATTTCCCTCTACATATTTTCTCAATCGCCCATTCCCCATCCCTTTTGATCCCTCAGGATCTTCAGTTGTGGATCTCCAGCTTTGGAGAGGCGGGTTTCATTGTCGTGACTCTGGGTTCAATGGTCTCTTCGGTCTCTGTGGACCATCTGCTTATAGAGCTTGTGGCTGGCTTCTCCAGGATCCCTCACGGCGTGCTCTGGAGGTTAAATATAATTTTAAACATTGTTTATCACAGGTATCAACTTTTATGAGAAAACAGGAGATAAACTAAAAAAGTCTTTTTATTTTCAGAGTCATGAAAAGATGGGGAAAAAAACACCCAAAATAAATTGGAATTTTCCGTTGATGTCAGGATGCTACGAGAAGCTCATGAACCTGATGTGTTTTGCTTGCAGGTATGACCTCAATCGGTGGCCACATCACTTGGACAGACCTCCTAATCTCAGGCTTGTGGACTGGCTGCCTCTGAATGACCTGCTGGGTAGGAACAGTCTGCCTCACTTATCATAACCATTTGTTACAAACATAAAGGCGAGTTACAATATATGGTACATTGTCAAAGGGCTTGTTCAATGACTATCTGAAAGAAGACTAAAACAATGAATTTCGGGGGGGATTTCTGTCAGTCAAGACAACAGCAGAAGGAGGCTAGGTCACTGTTTCTCCATTTTTTCCCTTTAACCTCTTAATATTTAAAGAAATACCATAATAATCAAGTGCTGCTTTTTAATGTGTTTTATTTCATTAGAATTATAAACAAAGATACAAATACAGTGTGACTGATCATAGACGTACAATCTGGTCATCGATCTGTGCATTGTTTCATATGAATGAAAAAGACCGAACAAACACTATTAATGCCTCAGTAATGAATTCTTGTCATTTTTTTGTTTTCCACAGGTCACAAAAAAGTGCGTCTCTTCATTACCCACGGTGGACAAAACAGCCTGCTGCAGGCAGTGTACCATGCTGTTCCTGTGCTGGCAATCCCTCTGTTTGGAGACCAGTTTGATAATGTGGTGAGGGCTGAAACAAAGGGACTTGGCCTCACCATCAAACCCACACACATCACCAGGGAACTGCTAAGCTCTGCTATTCAAACACTTATACAGGACGTCAGGTATGTGGATGGTGTAGCTGGGCAACATTTGTGATGCCAGTACAGAGGTGTTTGTTTCTCTTTATTTTTTTCAACAATTGCTCCTTTTCTAGGTTCAAGTCTTCAGCTTTGTCCCTCAGCAAGATCCACAAATCCCATCCAGTCCCTCCAGCTCGTCGGCTTGTCCAGTGGGTGGAGCACATCCTGCACAGTGGAGGTGGAACACATTTAAGGCCGGTTTCACTGACGCAACCATGGCACCAGAGATACCTGTTGGATCTGGTGGTCCTTCTCTTCCTGGGGCTTCTTGGACCTGTAGTTCTCTGCCGGACTTTCTGTAGGAACAAGAACAGCAGGGATAAACACAAAAAAACACAATAGCAGCAGTTAACATTTCCTCAGAGACACTTCAGGTTTAGGCCTCAGTTCTGTGTTACATGTTTATCTTAAACTTATTATGTACTGTTCCAGCATGAGAACTTGTAAAAAGTGACTTCCCGCTACTCTAAAATACTGCAGATCTTAATAAATAAACCATGTTTGCTGTAACTGATTCAGACAATTCGTCTCTAAATACATGAAACAATTGGTGATAACATACATGCTATTGTAGGAGACATTTGCAATGAACTGATCAGCCCCGCCAGACCAATTTTATACATAAAAGTGTGTTTGCAGGTCTTGTAACACACCTTAATGTGTCACTCAATATCTAAGTTGCATTGTGGGTAACGTAGGCACCAGATTTTGAAAAGGACGAATTTGATTCAATTTGGTCATTTGTTTTTAAACTCCAAGAGTTCAAAAGTGTTATAGGAGTGCAAAGCCAGACCACAGGATTGTTTTTTTCAAAATGTTATGCCTACATTACCCACAATACAACTTAGCCACTTAGTGACATCATTTGGAGGCAATTTATCAGATTACATGCAGCTCCCTCTGGAGCCAAAAAAATACTTTATACTACTTTTTTCACATATGCAGTGGTTCCCCCCAAGACGTGTAAACACACTTCAAAATGTGAAATTTGATGGAGTTACCCTTTAACGATAAAAATACAATTTCAAAGCAGGAGCTTTTTCCCCCAAAAAATATGAACTTTAATTATCAAAAGTAAAGCTTCACTGCAAAGCAGACAAAATGAAAAAGGCTTAACTTAAAAAGAACAAGAATGTTTCAACATTAGTGTACAAACGTAAGTGCAACAGCCCTAATGCCAAGTGTCCTGGCCTTTCCCCTCCCAGCGCCTTCCTGTCTACCAGACGGCTCATTTGTACCGCAGCGCCACAATGTCCAACACCTCTGTGCTGCTTTGACCTGCCTGCGCTGCAAGCAGGGGTGGTTTACAGTACGCACGCAAAATACACACATACACCCTAACTGAGCAGAACTTTTGTGTTGCTGCACGTTTCCAAATAGCGATAAAACTGTGTTAGGAGATGAATGAATGCTGAGACTGTTTTTGTGTGCTGTTTTGCTTTGAGAGTCATATAATACTCCTACCTGCAAAGTGTGTGTGTGTGCATCATGTGTGTGTTTGTGGCAGCGTTATGGTCTGCTGGCTCTTCAGTTATTAACCACCAGCACCACCTGCAAGTCTCAACTCTGACCTCCACACCCTCCTCTGCTGCTCTCCACTGAGTCTCCTTCCCCTTTCTAAACAAGACACAAAAGCGCACAGCAATGTTCACGGTCAGCGCTCAAGCCAGACCAGGCCTAAGAGGACCCCCCCCTCTCCCTGTCCTGTCCCCCCTCTCATTCCTCACATCTGTGTTGGGGGTTAGCAGGGAGGAAAATATAGATTAGCAAGGAAATAATGACCAATTAGGACGGCTTGTTCTCTGTCCATTCAGCTGTCCATTCCTTTCCTGCATTTCATTTGTCTGTTTGTCTGGCAGTTGCAGGTGCCAGTGAGTCTTCCTCTGTCTCGCACGCAATCCAAAACAGGCCGGGCAAAGCAGCCGAAGCATGACAGGACAGGAGCACTGGGAGAAGAAAAAAGAAAAAGGGGGAAAAAAGCAAACTTTAATGAAGCAGAAGAAGAATACACCGACTCAAAATAGAAAGCAGGAAAATCCTACAGCAGAGAAGAATCAGAAGAAAGAGTGATGAGCGTGCCAAAGAATAAAACAGAGAACTCAGATAACAGTGATAGACCATTTAAACATTGTAACTGTACTTAATTGACAGTTCTGTTTTTAATTTTTCTTCCAAGTTTGAGCTGTTTTATCTCCAAGTTTTATTTACAACCATGACACTTGGTTCATAACAGTTTGACCACAGGTTTTCTGCAGTGACAAGCTAATGAAATCTACAGATATTAAATGCTGTAATCACAATGTCATATACAAAGAAGTGCGATGGAGCAGGTGAAAGCTGATTTGTTATGTAAAGGTTTTCTTTTGAAGTCAGAAAGACGTGTTGAGGGGGAAATGGATGATTAGATATCGTTTTAACTGGCATTAAAGGATAATTTCACCCAAATATGAAAATTCTGTCATTATCTGCTCACCCCCATAATGATGGAAAGTCAGTTGTGGGGATTTGTTTAAAACCTTTAAAAAACAACTGGAGAAAAAAAGATAAAGCAGCTCCACAGACCTACGGAAGTCACAAGATCCCACATTTTGATTTGAAAAGACGTTTTCACTGTAGCTGCTAAGCTAAAAGAGTCAGAATTGCACCCTGTCTGAAGTGGGTGCACAAGCTCGACCGCCTTAACGGAGCCGTTTTATTTTATTGACGTTTTAAAACAAGTCCTGATCTACTTCAGTTGTTTAGTGGCAGTGGATACTGGGTTGCAGACTTGTCACGTGGCTCTAGAAGGATGCCCGCATGAGTTGTGTCTTAGTTATGATGAATATGGATTCAGAATCAGAAATGCAATATAGAGGGAACTGATTGTGGCTGCTTATATAACTGAGGGTAAAAAAAAAAACTGGCCCTCATACAATGGAGCGTTCAAAGAAGAAATGAGAAATAAATCTGATAAGCTCTAATGTAAAACTCTGTGTATCAGCTCAGTGATTCCTCTACTAGTAACAGGCCCAACTGGGAGCCTGTAGAGTGCATGAATGTACTGTATGTATCAGAGTTGCTGGGGTTTTCACCAGTATGTTCTGTATTTCAAATCTGTGTTGTTTTTGTGTCAGAGCTCCATCTAGTGACCGGAGAAAAAGTTGCCAATGTGACTAGTTTCCAAACAATCATGGCTTCCTGGATTTAAGCCTAATTCACAGCTAGTCATAAAAATAAAGTAAATAGTCAAGTGTGGCCATGTGCTGGCCACTAGATTCATTCCATCACATTTTTCTGAATGACTGTATTCGGCGTCTTTATAGATGAAGATTATAATGAAAACATACATTCACTTACGGGTATGTTTGGTCAAATACAACAGTCCTGCACTGAATGCGACTGCCATGAAGGTTTTAATGTCCAAACTGTTTACAAAAGTGTTGATTCAACAATATTCTCATTTTGGAAGGTGCAGTGTGTGGTGGGATAGCACTGCATTATACCAAGAGGTGTTTCTAATATTTACTCTATTTTTGTTTATATTGATCAGGTGGACAAAATATAAGAAAGACATATCAGAGACTGACAAAAGGTGGACATTACAACCTTCATGAAGGTAGGCTTTATTAAGAGCTGTTGTATTAGACCCAGTTAACTAGGTACAGGCAACTGAGTGTATAATGACGAGGGATACACTGAAGAATTTACTCCACTATACTTATCAGTTTGTGATTGTTTGTCATTGTTTTATTACCGATATTACTGACGAAAATATGATCATCTTATAAAATATGATGCAGTTTTATTCAAGTTTAATGATTAAACCACCCAACAGGATGTAAATCAAATGAAATTAGCACCACCTGACCCAGGTTAAAGTGCCAGGTAACACACTTTATTATATAGGTCTGCAAACTTCATGGTAATCAGTTGGTAATTACCAAGAAACATGTGTGAAATGTCTTTGAAATGATGCCCGAATTATTCAAATATGTTACTTGGTAATTACCACCTACTTTCCATGAAATTTGCAGACCTTTAAAATGAAGTTTTACCAGATGCTGCTAGCACATTGTTGCCTCAATATTCAGACTCAGAATTGCTTTTCTTGCCGAGTAAGTTTACACATACGAGGAATTTGCTGTGGTGTGTAGGTGCAAAACAACAAACAATACTAAAAATACCTAAAAGACATAATAAAAAATATAAATAGAGTGTGACTGATTTTTAAAGTAGGTGAAGACTGTCCAGATTTATCCAGTAGTGCAAAAAGTTTGACCTGGATTGTGCAAGGTCGCAGTAGATACTGATATTGCAATGTGCAAATAACAATAAATTAATTTAACAAAATAATAATACAACACTTTGAGAGGGGTAGTTGTGCATAATGTTAAGATTTACATTACAACATTGACTTGTAATACGGTATTAAGTGACGTCACACCTCTTCCACCACTGTTTATTTGGTGCAGCACTTTCACTGAGGTACTTTTACGACAACATGTTATATTCAAAGTGTCCACTGGGGGCGCCACGTAAATTTTTCAGAGGATGTTGCTAGTGACACACACGAATCTGATTGGTCGAAGTGCGGAAGTGTGATTGGTTAGTATTGACAGCGTGGGCGTGGCCAGACGTCAATGTTTATGTAGCCCCGCTGCCAGCGTATGTAACCGCACCAAGGACTCTGCAATGTGATTCCCTGACGTTGATTTGTTTTCATATCGTTTCCACGCCGCCTTCAGCACGTTATGCACCGGCCTTTGACATGGGGGGCCACTAGCAGGTGAAAGACGGAGGAAACCGAGGAAAAAGCCGGGATGGCAGGCGCCTTTGGCTTCAAAGGCTGCCAGAAGATTCGAGGTCCGCAGCTGAGAAATCTGCTGGAGGCGAAGGACTTCATCCTGTTCGACTGCGACGGGGTCATATGGCACGGCGAGCACGCGATCACGGGCGCGGCGAAGGTGGTGAGTTCACTGATCCGCCACGGCAAAAACGTAGTGTTCGTCACCAACAACTGCACCAGGCCCCGGGAGAATTATGTGCACAAGTTCTGCCGGCTGGGCTTCACCGACGTGATGCTGGAGCAGATCTTCAGCTCGTCGTACTGCTCGGCTCTGTACCTGAGAGACGTCGTCAAGGTCCGCGGCCAGGTGTTCGTCATCGGCTGCGACGGACTGCGCAGAGAGCTGCAGCAGGCGGGCATCCCCTGCGTGGAGGAGGCGGACGACCCCGACGCCACCATCTACAACTGCGTCCTGGCTCCGGACGTCAAGGCGGTGCTGGTGGGACACGATGACCAAATGACTTTTCTCAAACTGGCCAAAGCCTCGTGCTACCTGAGGGACCCGGACTGTCTGTTCCTGGCCACCGACAACGACCCGTGGCACCCTCTGTCAGGTGGAAGGATACTGCCAGGTATGACGGTGGTGATGAGGCTCTCATTGTTCTGCACAATATAGTGCTCATTCCAGTCCAGATCAGGACCACCTCTGTGTGTTTGGGATATCACTGTCAGGGCCTGCTGGGCTCTGACCCAGGAGCCTCAGAGGTCAGGGGGGGCCCTCAGATTGAAGTGACTGCTGTGTGTTTGACTGACAGCAAATCTTTATTACAATTTAGTTGATCAATTTAAATGCCTGAGGAAAATGTCACATACATAACAGGCTTTCTATTGTCCTAATATTTAAAGGGGCACTACGTAGTTTTGGAGAAGAAATTCAAACTCAGATTAACGAGGTTATAATACAAACTCAGAAATGTTTATTTTCCCATAACTGAATGAATGAGCTGTTCTCAGAGGAAAATGAGGTGGCAGGGTCCGCCACATAATGAAGATCTTTCTCCTCTGATTTGAATTTCTTCCTCAAACCTACATAGTGCACCTTTTTAAAAACAGAGTTTACAAAGTGCTTTGACAAACAAGCAAAGCAAAAAACAGAAAACTCCGTAAGACAATATTACAGAACGTTAAACAGTCAAGCCAAACAAGGACGCCGTGTCTAAGGAGAAGTTAAGACAGGAAGGCAAAACACAAAATGCACGACACAAAATGTCAGCATGAGTAATTACAAGTTTAAGGAATAAAAGCGATTAAAACGGGCAAGATCATGAAAAAGCAATGCAGATAAAGAGATAAATAAAAGAATAAAATCAGCAATAAGACGACGTCACATCAGAAGAAATAAAACATAAATAAATAAATTAAGAACAGTAAAAGGAATAAAAAGATAGAAAGAGGGGAAAAATGTTGAAAAATGTGATGTAAAAAATCTAAGATGATAAAAAGTCTCATATCACGATTAGCCCCAGTTTATCCTATATGCTTTCGTGTTGTGTGTATCTGTGGAGACTTGGAGTGTCGGTGTGAACCTGCTGTGGCCGCAGGGTTTACTCTCCTCATGTCCGACACAAACAAAATAGCTTGAACCAACAACAGAATTAAGGTTGAGGTCAACCAGCAAATTCTAGCTGCTGTCCTGCTGCGTTACACACTTATCTTATAGACAAAGAAATACAAACATGGCATGGTGTTCACTGCGATGAGTTACCCACAGCTGAATAGAGGGGCCCGCACTGACTGCCACTCACTCTGTGCATTGTTAATGTAGCCCCATCACCTGTGTACAGTGCAGACTACAGTATGTTTAGCCTGGAAGCTCAGGGACTGACCTGTACTCCTATGTTGAAATACCACGTGTCTTCAGCTTTTGTGTCACTTTAACACACATATATATTTAAAAATGAGCAGCATTATTTAAGTGACAACTACAGTACACATCACTGCATCCTCCGTGATAAGGTTGGTTGGCCGTTATAATCACTGGTATCTGTTTACTTTTAAAGAACTGATTGGAAAATTACCATTGTGTATTATATGACATCTGAGTTATATTGTAACCCTGGTTAATTTTTAACTCGCTCCAGTCCGGGTCTTCAGGTACCTCGTGCCACGTCTGATCTTGGAAAGACTGATTTTAGTGTTAGTGCTGCAGTCTCTTGAAATCTCTACAACATGAACTAAAATAAGTGTTAAGTAGCTCTGTATTGCAACAGTAATTGGTAGTAATCACAGAGTGTTTGGTGGCAAGACCCATGTCTGTCCTCCCCCGCTCATGCAGTAAAAGATAAAAAAAATCAATTTTTAACAACACTGTTGTTTGCCTAATTACTTTACTCTGGTTTGCCTTTTGTTTGCTTTGCTTGATGTCTCTGTTCACGCACAGCATCACTGAAAATGAGGGCCTTCCTCAACTGATTCCCAGAGTCTTAAAAATAGGTTTGAATGAATATATTAACGTATTCAAACAGGGCCTCAACAAGAACTGTTTCAGGTGCTCAGCCTCACCATTAAAATATGCAATGACCCGGGTCTAATCTCAGCCCGGGGGTTTTTTGCTGCGTGTCATCCATCCTCTCTCTCTCCTCATTTCCTACCACAACCCTAGTAGGTAACCTCGAAGAAAGACAGAACAAAAATATTAAAAAGATTAGGTAATAATGCAGAACAAGACCTTTGCTTTACACGTAATCAAATAAGCAAAACACAAAGCGAACTTTCAAGTATGAGATGCCAATTTTCCCTGCTCAGTAACCCAGAAACAGACATTAACCAGTGGCTCTCTGGGAAACAGCAGTACTTGATTCGAGGGGTGGGACAAAGTATAAATACGGGAATGTATTATATCACTTCCTCTTGTTATACATCATTGATACAGTGCCGCCAGATATCTATATTTTTATTAAAACATGCATGTGCTCTGAAATAATTCTCTTAATGTCACATACCAGAGTCTCCAAGCTCTCTGGTAACACTGCCCTCTTCTTTTGTTCATTGTTTCATATCAGTTGTCAAATTCCATGAAATAGACACAACAATGCAGGAAATTAATACATAATAAACATAATTTATGGGATACTTTTTCACCTTCAGTCACACAGATATTGTGATGTATCGTAGATGATAGCCTTGCACTGAATCAAGTTTCGCAGAATAGTGTATCAAAATATCGATCAATATTCAATAGTTATATTTGTCTTTTAATAAAAATCAAAAATGTTATGTCTTCAAAAATGAAGGTTTATGGTGGAAGGAGAGGATGTCTAACCTTCCTCTTATCTCTACCCCCTGCAGGTTCTGGGTCCCTCACCGCAGCCCTGGAGGTGGCCTCAGGCCGCAAGGCCACTGTGATCGGCAAGCCCAGCCGCTTCATGTTCGAGTGCATCTCCAGTCAGTTCAGCGGGGTGGACCCCTCCCAGTGCCTGATGATTGGGGACCGTCTAGAGACCGACATGCTGTTCGGGTCCAACTGTGGCCTCGACACCATGCTCACTCTCACCGGCGTGTCTCAGATTGAAGAGGCCCAGGAGTACAGGAAGAGCGAGCTGACCACCAACCACAACCTGGTGCCAGACTACGTGGTGGACACCATTGCCGATTTCTTACCGGCTTTTGAGGAACTGGAGGATCAGAGCAATTGACGAGTCCTTTCCCCTCCAGTACGCAAACATGGAACACAGATTGCTTCTACTTCATTTCAAGTGCAATGTTTAATCTGGCGTTTGCAAAAAAAAAAAAAATCCCTGTTTTGATCCAATTATCCAAAACTAAATGCTCCCCAAGAACAAGCGCTGTTTGTTGTGACCATGACAGAATAATCAGAGTTATCTAGTGCATACCTCAGTGTTTCCTCCAGTGTTGTGCCCATTTGTGACTTGACGGTTCCTTGTTGCTGTAAGTGTTTCTATTAATATCTGAATATACTGCACTTTCTCGTTCATGAAGTTCAAATAGGTCGTGTTTGATATTGGGTTTTGAACATCAAGAGGTATTTTTGTAAAGCCTTGAATTGTTCTGTAACGGCATTCATGTGTTTAGGAGCTGCAGTAGGAGATGTACCTCAAACGCAGAACTGTTTTCTCATGTGTGTTTGCTTGAGTGTGACTCCTCCTCGAGGAGAAAATACAAACTGTGAGCTTCTTTCTCAGATCTGGTAGACTGAGGTGACAATCTGCCAGTCAGACAGGTGAAGTGTATATTCACTTTTGGCCTTTCTGTCATGTCTGTACAACCTGTGCCAATATTCATCTTGACTAATAAAACAGCTTGCTGAATCTCATAGTTAGAAAACCATTAATGGTTGCCGCTGCACTGTTGTGAAATGTCAATGTTGTGAATGTTTACCATATAGAGCATGCCAGCAATGGTAACAACAATAAATTGATTGATCCTAGTTATGATGTGGTTGATGATGATGTCCTGTTGTAAATGTCCTTATCTTCTGCTTGTCTTGTGTCTACGTGTCTACATCAAGCATGATAGGAACACCACAATCAAAATACAATATTCTTTTAATCGTTTAAAATCAGTAGTTCACAAGAACTCAACACCATTTCTTGAAATCCAGCATCTTTTCAGCCTTATTTAGCTCCAAAAAAACCAGATCAGTGTATTGCAGTGCAAGAAAATCGTTTATTTTCTTCTATATACCAGAGCCTCATGCTTGGATTTGGGTACGATGGGACTGAAAGTGTAGCTCAAATAAATTATGACAAAATTCAAAATCAGAAAAAAGTTGAGCTGGTATTTTAAAACCAAGGTTTGACAAGAAACAAGAACTGTAAGGAATAGATGCAGTGCCGGTACAGTCAATGAGGAAAACCTAGTAGTTTTGGTGATGGCTTGGTTGTGCGCAATACAATGAACATCCCTCAGTTTGGACTTAAAAATACAATAAAGATTTAACATCTAACCAAACAAGCGTATGTACATTTTAACAGGATGTATGTAATAGTTTATTCTACATCATGTCTTATGTGGCATTAGTTTCTCTTGTGCTGAGGAACAGAAGTCAAGACACAAACTGATCTCCAACAGATAAGGACTTTGGTTGCAGTGATTCAGTTGCTTCATGTTACTCTGGTCCACCGCGCTGTGGGAAGGAAGCACAAAAGAACAAATCTGTCAGCCGATAATACATGACACTGCACATGCACTCAGTCTAAATAGGCCAAGTATATCTAGATTTACATTTTCAGTTTCTGCAAAACTGTTCAACTGCTTTCCCATTATTTATTTAATCGGGTTTTAGTTTTGGAGTACACTGAAAAATTACACTATACCTACAGCAGCAAGGCAGACAACTCATGAGGGTTTTTTTTAAGGCCAAAGGTTACTATGCATTGTAACAGGACAAAGGTAAGGTTCATGTAACTGTTACAAAATGTAATGTTACACTGATCGTTTTGGCGGGACAGTTTCCCTCCTTTATCTAAAATCTAAAATGTTCAGGATACGGTCTAACATGTAAGTGGTGCCCTCACCTGGATGTATTCCATTTCGTCCACCGTCATCGGTCTCCTGCGGTACCTTGCAGTTAACAGCTGAATAGAGGCCAGGGTGTCTGGTGTGCCAGGGATCGGGGTCAAAGGTATGTGAGGTCTCGATATCGGAGGCGGCGCTGCAGCTGAAGGAGAACCCGGAGCATTGTTCGGTGAGAAGTTAACTGCTAGCGTTTTCAATGCCTCTTGGGCTGGAGAAGAGGAGAAAATTGTCACTCTTAATAAAAGGCGCCGATTACAAATCAGAAATCCCCAAATACAAAATACAAAAAAAAAAAGTAGGTTATAACCGTTTAGGCCCTAAAACTAATCCAGAGCACAATTCAATCATTCCTTGCTAAATGTCTTCATTATATGACTGTTGAGTATTCAATCTATTGTAGTATTGTAAAAAAAAAACATCTGGCCAGTCAGGGAGAGAAAGAAAATACACCATGATAAAATAAAATAGGCCTGTAAGTAAAACAAAGTTAACATCACAAATAAGAGGCTATTCTTTTTAGGGTGGGTTCCTTCATTTAGGCAATCATATAAACTATCGATCCATTATTCACTTTCTTCATACTCACCATTGGGCTTTGGGATGTCTGTTCTTTTGGGGAATTTGATCAGGGGAGTATGAGGCCGAATAGCCTGCAAACACACACAAACACACACACGTAAAATCAGACAGCTGTGTGAATCAAGAATTGTGTGTTAGTTAAGAGGTCAGTTACCCCAAACCAAAACAGAGAAAATCCAACTTCCCCATGCTGGATCTTGGCATGCAGATGTGTTTCAGTTTCATGAGCTTAATCTTTGAGGTATCCTGAACCCTCCCAGAAACAACAGCTGCCAGCAAGTTGATCTGGCTTCACCTTTACACATTTCTTTTCTTTTTTTTTTTAAGGCTATGAGCACCAGAGCAGTTCAGTGGCAGAAACCTCAAGCATGGGCAGTTAAAACTTGAAGTGCAACTCTTCAGTGATGAATGTGGCAAGTAAATTTGATCCATACCATTGCTGAAACAATCCGTCAGTAACAGAAAACAAATGACAGACAACAATTTTTATTTTCTATGAACTGTTTAGATCAGAGGGCGATCAGAAGTGGCAAAACATCACGGTCCTAACCTTTTAAATTAAAACATCTGCCTCTTCTATTCACAGACATACCAAAATCTAATCAGCTAATTGAAATGAATCAAAAGATAACTTTTTACGCAAATAATCACTAGTTACTGTCCCAATATCTAAACTGTTGACAGAAAAAAGGCTGTCTGATACAATATCTTTGTCACTGAGAATACAACAGTTCAGTGACTGTTTGATTTAACCTTTATTTTTTACTTGTCCATGTTCAGCCTTGTCGTCCTTGTTTTTAGTTGTATGTCTACTTCTATCATCCTGCAAATTGTACTTGTGTGTTATGTAAATTACAATGACAGCAACTTAAAACAAGAGTCAAACTCTCGATCAATAAAGCTGATTCTGATTTTGAATAACAAACAACAGGTCTGCTCCAGCTCTGTAAGTTATCA
Source organism: Pagrus pagrus (assembly GCF_965226575.1). Classification (NCBI taxonomy): domain Eukaryota; kingdom Metazoa; phylum Chordata; class Actinopteri; order Spariformes; family Sparidae; genus Pagrus; species Pagrus pagrus. The sequence continues at coordinate 10,198,780 of NC_140192.1, forward strand.
AAGGTTACCTCCTGAACTGATCTGACTCCAGCGGTTAGCCGTGACAGACCGAGCTAACAACACTGCCAAAACGGTAAAAACGTCAATTAATGTCAACATTGTTTTAGTCAGTAAAAGACTGTTTCTGCTGCTGCCTCAACTCGATAAAACACAGGACATGACTGAGTGTTTTGCGGTCTAACAAGGACATCAACAAGGGTACAACGCCACGTAACGCTAAAGCGGCCTCACAAAAATAACTCATCGACTGCTCACGACAACAGAAAAGTGGCATTTTCATGACACAATATTCATCTGAGCTCTACACACAGATGTCTGGAGTAATTTCAAAATCAGGAGCAACGTTACCTGGATGACTCGGGCGGTGGGGGCAGCCATTTTGGAGCTGACTTTGCTCCCCATGACGACCTCAGGTTCACTTCCGGTAACTAAAGGCTCCTTGTAGCTGCTGAAACGCGCCACAAGATGGCGCCGTTGTTATTACAAACAGTGAAGTCTCTATAGCATAATTCACACAGTGGTGCAGAGGATGCAGTTAAACATAATGGTGCAGGTGGGCATGTCTGTTGCAGCCTACAGATAAATAGCATCAATATGAGACTTATATTTAAACTTCAAAGCTAACATGTTAATCTTCATGACACGTATAACCAATGCTAGAAGGTATAAATTAATATTTTATTAGCTATTCCTTAACTCTAGTTATGTCTTTACCTCTCTGGCGTTTATGGTAAGCAGTCGACAGATGTGTTGTCACAAAGGTTGTCCTCCGAGGTCAAATCCTGAGGCCATACTACCGCCTTTCACGCAACGTTAAGTTAGCCTCCTGTCAAGTAAGGACATACGAGAATAGACCAATAAAAGACCTTAATCCGATACAAAGCGATTCCAGAAAGACTCCAAAGGCTTTTTTTTACTCATTAAGCAACCACGAGACAAGAGTATTGTTTGAGAGATACCTAAAAATGTCAGTAAAGGACTACAGTGCTAGGCAAAGGCAAAATATCATACCCTATCTTTAATTTCACTCCACCTTGAAAAAAAGAAAACGGAACGGATAACGTGGTCACGTGGGAAAGGCTCGCCCAATCAAAGACGAGGAAAGCAGCAGAGATCTTCTACCGAGGAAGATGTGTCACCAGCAGAAAATTCACAGTTCACTTAAAAGATATTCAAGCTAAAACATGAATCTCTCATACAACACAGTTCAAATACTAAGTAATCACATATAATAACATAGAGACAGCTAGTCATTATACAATATAATAGGCCACTTAAACAGTATACATGAAAGTTAGCTTAATTAAATATACCATTGTTCTTTCATTACATTGATCTAAAGACATACAAAATTGGTCAAAATAATGGCAACAGAAGCTGATATATTCTGATATGTTATCCCTGTTATGGATCAAACTGCCCTAGCCTACATTTACAATAATTCAACTTAAAACATCTTTTAGTAGGGCTTCCCCGATGTATTCTAAACCCCACCCCCCTAGTTTGTTATGCGGACTTGCTGTCACAAAGTGGCTCACTTTATTTAATTATTTTCACAGGTTGAGTGATAATTTACAAAGAGTGAAATCATCTTGATCTGAACTTGTAAAATCAACAGAGGACCCATTTCATACAAGATATTAAACCATTGATCAGAAAATACTGTGGAGCAGGTTTTATAGATTAGTTTTTGGTGTCTAAAATTTTGACAACACTTGGAATAAAGGATGACTTTAAACACAAGCTTACTGTCCCAAATCCATGTGATTGCTGCTAGCTGGGGGAACATCTTTCCTACTAGGCTCTTTGTGGCCAATGTCAAGCATATGGGCCATGATATCAGAACACTGCCATCTACTGGATTTGTAATTTGTTGCATGATTCCAAAGATTTCTATCTTTACTTATGTGTAATTACACATTCATAAATAATCTCCATCCTGTCTCCAGCCCTTGAAGCACAGCGCAGACAAAGGGATTTCCAAACCTCTATGGCTTGTGCTGACAGTTGTTTTTGTAGACCACAGAGAGCCAATAAAATGTATTTGTTTTTAAATGTTTCCTGTGTCTCACCAACAAGGCCTATGACTTACTGGACATTTCTTCCTTTTCCTTAATTATTCATGGCAAGAATAACTTGTAAATAATGAAAATCATTATAACAACTGCAACCGCTCATATACTATCTAAAACAGGATTACTCATGATAGAAACAGTTAAAGCAGAGATGCTAGAAAATGCCCCGCCACCCTGCCTTCATCCACCCATTCACACCAAGAAACTACATCTCAACAGTCAAGTGACCAATTCAAATTTTTATTAGATCTTATTTTATTAAACAAACTGGTACATGGAAAGCAAAAAAGGTCCCAATCTTAACATGGGCTGACTCTTAACTTGAGACACCACAGTGGCTTCATGTAAACTACATCCTTACAATCAACACATCCACAGAACAGTGCCAATCTCAATTGAAGATTTGGCCCTGATATTATGTTTGATAGGTGCTGCACTGTATTCAGACAGTGCAGACCACTGTGCAGCGTCAGTGGCTCCACGGCATGACTGCTTGATTCAGCTCAACTGAAGGTGATGAGTTGACTCAGTGGCTCTTTGACCTGTCGAACAGCTGCTTGAGTTGGTCCTGAGAGGTGGCCTCTTTCTGCTGCATGAGATCCCTGTGGCCCTTGGTAACACCCCAGCCATCAGGTATGGACATAGAGGGACACTGAGGACGACCAGAGGCTGGCCTCAGTTTCTCCCAGTAGTCACGACGGGCTCTGAATGAGACAAAAAAACAAAAATACACATACATTAGTACTCTCTCACATTTGACTGAGTTTAGGTGCATATATATGATGTTTAGTGTCACATTAACAAGTAAAAAGTTGCCTCTGACCTGGCTCTGACCCAGGGCTTGGTGTGCATCTCCAGACCAGCACCCCAGTTGCCGTGTTTCTCTGATGCAGCTGGGAGGTAGCCTCTCTCGGGGGCAAGCTCCTCTGCAACAGCCCTGATGTGATAAGGCTCAAATCCACAGCAGCCACCAATGAAGCGAATGCCAACATTGTAGGCCTCTCTGGCGTACTGGTGCATGTCCCAGCGGGTCAGGATCCTGGGCTCCAGACCTGACAGGAGATTCAGGTTTATACACATTTAATTCTGTGTTGAATGGTTGACTTTGCTGCAAGTTAATGTAATTTTAGACACAATAACATTAACTGAATGGTAACATTTTAATGCAACACAGTATAATATTACCGAAGGGGAATTCTGGCAGATCGATGAATCCCTGACAGCTGCAGTCGGGGGTGTGGTATGCCAGGGGCTGTACCATGTAGTGAGCCTTCAGCCCGGCCTTCTCCACTCCCTCCTTCATCATCTTGACAGTTTGCACGCAGGTCATGGGGTCAAAGTGGCAGTTGATTCCAATGATCTGGGCACCTACAGAAGAACGTACACTTGGTGTGAACTGACTGTTGCAGATAATGCAAATCTTGCAACCGCAACTGCAAACCACAGTTGGTTTGTCCTCCTTCTTTGCTTGAGTCAATTAGACATTTCAATGGTTCTTTTTAATGATTTTGGCACTGGGGACTCAACAAAATGACCAGATACAGTGTTGGACAGTAGGCTGGTCCCAGTTAATTCATAATACCAGAAGACTGACAACAGATCTGTCATATCTCATGTGTACCAGTTAGGAACCTTAGGACACACTACAGAGGGGTCATGTGAGGACAAGATGAGTTAACATGAACCTGTTAAGTAATTGTGTGTAAGTAATAATAAAGATATCGTGTCAAAATAATACTTTGATGGAAGTTAAAGTCACCTCCAATTGTACTTGAGTAAAAGTATTGTAGTATCTGATATTAAATGTACTTGTAAGTGTCAAAGGTACAAGTAAATTAACATATAATTAGATGTATGTCCGCCTGGCTGATTATTGGATCAAATATTCTGCATTTTCCTCTTATCGTAATCTTTTTTATTTTTATTTTTTTCAGATCTAATGGGCGATAAAATAAATAAATCAAACAATGAGGTACTTTGGCTCTGATGCAGCATGTAATCTGCAAAGTAACAGTAAACTACAGTTATAAAGTAAATGTAGATGAGTAAGAAGTACAATATTTGCCTCCAAAATGTAGTAGAAGTATAACACAGCAGAAAATGGAAATACTCAAGTAAAGTAAAAGTACCTCAAAATCGTACTAGTACTAGTACTACTTGTAATAGTATGTTTAGATTAAGAAATTAGGATTTTTTAGGAACACTTCATCCTTCATCTGATCAAAAACATTAGAAATCAAAATCCCCAAATAAAGAGATACGTGGTTTTCATTGGACAGGACTAATATGAAATCTTGTCATTGGAAAAGTAACAAGTACCTAAAGCTGTCAGACACATTTAGTGGAGTGAAAAGCACAGTATTTTCCCCTGAGATATAGTGCATTAGAGGTATAAAGTACAAGCACTTTCATATTACTGTTTATACCATCTGTCTAAAAACTGTGGGCTATCCCTTTTTAGATCTACAGCCTGTTCTGATCATCAGTATATTACAGAACACTGAACCCACCGGCCTTCACCAGCTTGACGGCACACTCTGCAGGCGAGACACCGTGCATGTCTCCCTCTGGTCCGATGCACAGACAAGCGGCCACAGGCTTCCCTGTCTCCTTCAGCACCTGCACGGCCCACACGGCCTCTTCAACATGCTCAAAGTACTGCAGGACAGAGAGGCAGAGATGTCAGCACAAACATCCACCAAAAAATACTGAACTAAGAGGAATAGAAAAAAATCTCTACCTCAGCAATCAGGAAGTCCACGTTCTTCTTAATGAACACATCCAGCTGTTTCTTGAGGATGGCCTTCACCTCTGTCTCACTCTTGCAGCTCAGGTAGGATGGAGTCTGACACACTCCTCCGGCAACCAGAGCGTCGCCCTCGTTGGCAACCTCCCGGGCCAAGTCGCAGGCGGCCTCGTTGATCTGAGCGCCCTGCAGAACAAAACCAAGTTATGGGGAAACAGAGGTGAGAATCAAGTAGTAGTGGGAACATAAATTCATTTGAGTCGTCTTAGCTACTGTTTTTCTATGTTTTCGACGTTCTGCTTATTCTAATGTAAGTGTGATGTCCCATTTAACTTACGGTGTGGGTGAGCTTGTTGCCCCTGTTCTCCAGTTTGTCATCACTGGCGTAGAAGGTGAAGGTCTGCATAACGTTGGCCCCAGCCCTTAGGAACTCCCTGTGCAGCTGTCGCACTGAGAAACAAACACAACACACACAGTCCATCTTAACTGAGAATGCTTAAAGGAAGGATAATAAAAAAGCCATTTGAAGTTGAACTAGTTGTTCTCACCTGCTTCAGGGTACTCTGTGGCGGCCTCAGGGGTCCAGGGACCGGCCTTCACATAGCCTCTCTTCTCCAGGGCAAACACGAAGCCTCCATCGCCGATCACGATCTCCCCAGCGTCGAGACGCTCCAAGACTCCCTGTGAGAGTGGATCTATGTCAGCTTAGATTGACTAGATTACTCAGGCCACTGAGGCCACTGAGGCCCAAGGGTCTGCAGGTTTTCATCGAAAGAACACTTGACACCAGCTGACACCAGCATACTACTTTCTAATATAGGCCCTGGGCAGAGTTATGGCCCTTCTTATGGCCTTACGTTAATCATCCCTGAGATCCAAACATGTTGGCTTTTTATTTTTGGCCTCAAGTCTGTATTACAAGCGTTGTATTTTAAGGATAAATACGATTTGCATTATTCCTCTTTCCCAAATCCATTCCCCTATGCTCCCGTTCTCTCAGTGCCCCCTTAGCCATGGAGAAAGCAACACATGTTGAGAACAGCTGCACCGCTCACAACGACTGATCGTACTGCGCCTTTTGGCTCCAGCACTCTTGGCTGTCAGAGTTTAACATGTGTGACCATTTCAGCTTTATTTATTGCACTTTAGACTCCGTGTCTGCAAAACCCATATGCATCCACATTCAGTTATAAAGTGTAAACTTTTAACAAAAGAGAATCACTGCAATGAGTTTGAATTCACTGCAGTTAAGATGTATATTGATTGATTGATTCATTGATTCATTCACAAATTTGAATCTAAGAAACACTCTTGCCTGTGTATGAAATCTCATACACAAATATCTCAGATACAAAATGCATGCCTAGACACAACTAGAAAAAGTGAGGAAACATTCTTCTCTGTAATCTGTCTTAATCTACCCATGAATTACATTTAATTGTTCAATATGTTGATTTAGTTTGGAGCTCAAGAGTCTTTACAATTGCACATCACACATTATTGTTATTAGCATCCCACAAAACTATCAGTTGTAATCCCCTGCATGGATATTCTGCAAGTCGGTCTCTCCCCAAAAGTCCACACATACCTTCTTTCCTGGTGCCATAATCCTGCAGCTGTGTGGACCCCTGACTGCTCAAACTTTGAGATGCAGAAGCGACATTTGAGTGGAGCAGAGTGCCACTATAAATCTCTCCGAGGCAGGGGAGGGGTCTACGTAAGAGCCACTCTGATTGGCAAGAGCCAAGTTACACAACCGCGATGTTTACTCCTTCCCCTCCACCCCTCTTTAACTGAATGAGAGTATTGTGAGTTTGTGCTACTAGTTCGGTCCGGATTAATTACGCTTGTTGGTGTTTGACTGTCCTTCTGTGAGTTTGGGGGTTTCTGGTTTTTTGATAGTTGGCAGCCACTTTTACAGACCAGTCAGGATTGAGTAACTTCCAAGTCAATGAATGTGTGACATGTTTATACCTACAGACAGTTTTATAAGTTTCTTTGAATGAATAAGACTCATCCCACAATGACAACATGCAAAAATTAAGTTACAAACTCAGATTTATTGTTTTGGGGTTTACATGGTAATACTCCACAAGTGGAGCATCGCTGTTACAAGTGCTTTTTATCTCCAAACAGAACTGGGAAAGACTCCTTCTCCCTCGTCCCTCTGTTGTACTGAAGGGACGGGTGGTTCAGTTTTCTTGCTTATGCAGTGGACTTGGCCTTCTTCTGCATCTCCAGCACGTGCTTCATCTCCTGGCTGCTGGTGGCCTCTTTGTGCTGCAGCAGGTCGGCGTGGCCCTTGGTCACACCCCAGCACTCTGGCGTGGACAGGGATGGGCACTTGGGACGACCGGATGCGGGCATCAGATTCTCCCAGTATTCACGACGGGACCTAGAGGAGATAAAGACGCAAGTTAGACACAGAAGAAGGGATTCACCAAATGGTTCTACTCCTAAAATTGTTCCTGGGATGCTTTACCTGGCTCTGACCCAGGGCTTGGTGTGCATCTCCAGACCAGCACCCCACATTCCATGTTTCTCTGAGCCAGGGGGCATTATCCCTCTCTCGGGGCCCAGCTCCTCCGCCACAGCCCTGATGTGATAAGGCTCAAAGCCACAGCAGCCACCAATGAAGCGGATGCCAGCCTTGTAGGCCTCTCTGGCGTACTTGTGCATGTCCCAGCGGGTCAGGATCCTGGGCTCCAGACCTGAGAGCAGGAGGAAAATTTAGGCAATCATGAAAAGCTGTCACCTGATGATGTTTTATTTTTTATATGTCTGAGCAAAATATTACCGAAGGGGAATTCTGGCAGATCGATGAATCCCTGACAGTTGCAGTCGGGGGTGTGGAAAGCCAGGGGCTGCACCATGTAGTGAGCCTTCAGCCCGGCCTTCTCCACTCCCTCCCTCATCATCCTCACAGCTTTCACACAGGTCATGGGGTCAAAGTGGCAGTTGACTCCAATGATCTGGGCGCCTGGAGAACAGAGGGAAATGATTGATGCCATATCAGATACCACTGCTGACTTAAATGTAAACAAAAGGATAGATTTTCATGCAGGGTAGATTAAATACGTACCAGCCTTCACCAGCCTGACAGCACACTCTGCGGGTGAGATGCCGTGCATGTCTCCCTCCGGTCCGATGCACAGAGAAGCAGCCACAGGCTTTCCGCTGGTCTTCAGCACATGGACTGCCCACTCGGCCTCCTCCACGTGCTCAAAGTACTGCAATCGCAGGCACAACAAGAGTCACCACTGAGCGCCGTGTTTCATATCGGAGTAGATCTGACACGACACGTGTATTAAAAACATCAAAAATAAGACGTGAATTCACCTCAGCAATCAGGAAGTCCACGTTCTTCTTGATGAACACTTCCATCTGCTTCTTGAAGATGGCCTTCACCTCCGTCTCACTCTTGCAGCTCAGGTAGGATGGAGTCTGACACACTCCACCAGCTACCAGAGCATCTCCTTCACTGGCCACTTCTTTTGCCAGGTCACAGGCCCCCTCGTTGATTTGTACCCCCTGAAAGAGTTAGGCATGTTTTTGTTGGTGATCATGCTCTTTGCGACTTGCTTGACTTGCAAAGTTATTATTTGAATTGAGTCCTGTGTGTAATCCATGGCACAATTCAAACGGGATGAACACGTTGTCTCTTGCATATTTTTTTTCAAAATAAAATCCGATGAGAGATATCGGAAGAAGACGGACTTTGCCTCTTCATGCACAATCAGTACGGGGTACAGCGAATTTGCAAGATCTGCAAAATCTTGCTAATGTTGGCTTTAAAGTGCTGTGTTTGAGTACTCACAGTGTATTTCAGAGTCTGACCCCTGTTCTCCAGTTTGTCATCACTGGCGTAGAAGGTGAACGTCTGCATGACGTTAGCTCCTGCCCTCAGGAACTCCCTGTGCAGCTGCCGCACTGATGGAAACATACAGGTTTTGTCATATTAAAGGTAAATACAGTGTATCTCTGGGCTTCATGTGGTTTTGGATACAGTGTGTGTATGTGTGCTGCCTGTCTTACCAGCCTCAGGGTGTGTAACAGCTGCCTCGGGAGTCCATGGCCCGGCCTTCACGTAGCCCCTCTTCTCCAGGGCAAACACGAAGCCTCCATCACCAATCACCACCTCCCCGGCATTCAGACGCTCAAGGATTCCCTGCACACACATCAACATCTATACTGAAGGACACATACGCTTTTTCATATTCTGTGGATAACTTAAAGGGGCTCTATGTAGAAATTTACATGTGTTATCACTATTTTATTAAGCGGATTGTAACGAGACGTGAAAAATGAGACCTCAGTTGCCTACACAAGCCTGTGGACGATTTGTTTTAGTTGTTTAAAGCTGCTGGACTGTGGATTTCTTTCTGAAGGTCAGATTTTCCGCGACAGTCCAAAGGATGTGACTTTAAGCATGTTCTCGGGTGCCTCGTCTCAGTGCCACTCTCCGCTAACAGAGAGCAACAGTACCTAATGTTAGATTAGAAATGGAGTCTACCAGCTTCCAGCAGTGTCCCTTTAATATCTCTAGAAATGCAACTGCAAAGAAAGACAATAATGTCTGGACAAAATGTACGTGATTTAAAGACAATATATATAGACACAAGATGATAGAGTGAACAAAGAAAATCTTATGATTCTGAACGTGTTTATGTGAGAGACGCTTTAGCTCAGGTACAAAGGTAAAAGCACTTTTTCACCTAAGATTCTCCAGCGGGAACTGCTTTAGTCTGGCTGTTTCACCAACCACAAGTGCAAGCACACACACACGAAACCTGCACCGTCAACCTTTTCCTTACAATGCCACAGTCCATCAACCAAGAGGACAACTATGACCTAGTATGTATTTACACTGCACGATGTTAAAGCCTGAGGGAATCTCTGTTCTAGACAGAATAACAGAATTCAAAATATATACAGTACTGTTCTCCGAGAGGTTGTTTTACCTTCTTGACAGGTGCCATCTCTTTTTCCCAGTTTCAGTTGCAGCACTAAGCACTTGGTAACAGTAAACCCCCTCTTTTGGGCAGGAGAGTGCCGAGAGAAGCTCCTCGCCCGTTTTATACTGCTTGGCGACTATGGGAGGTTTTCATATCAGTGCCACAATTCTGTATAATTGCCAAATTTCTGTTTGGAAATTGTGCAACATGGTCTGGCTCACAGATCAGTGAAGACGCCATGGGTTGAAACAGGCAGTTCAGGTAAAACAGGGATAGCGAGAGAGAGAGAGAGAGAGCGATCTGTTAATGTGTGTGTTAAAATTTAACTTATTCCCAAACCATGTGGGATTTGTTGCAAATACAAATTGTGGGCATCATTAATGTGTAACACACACAACTCTAATCAAGAGTTTATTTTGCAAATTAGCTTCATTGAGTTAAATGTTCGTACACATTCATGACCTCTTAGTTAACCATGGTGATAACCTCAAACAGAATCCTTCAGGCGTTCGTCTTCCTCATGCGACCCCTTAAATGTCTGATGCAACTCGGGACTTGACAGACTGGCTGTGTCCTCAGAGTCTCAATCTTTTGCGAAGGCCTGAAGAGATAAGCTAGTGTTATGCACTTTGTCCATTTGCTAACGTTCCCCTTTAGTCTTGGCACACAAGACTACACAGTGACAAAGAGAAAAAAGCTTGGTGGCATCAGCTTCTCCTTTGTGAGAATCTGCTGTTCTTACTCGTCCGACATTTAAGTAAATTCAATTTCTTCGGACTTTTCTGTTGACAAATATAATTATTTTCACGTCTCTTTGTAAAACACTGTTAGAATGCTTTCTTAAGTATGCTTACAAAAAAACATACTTAACCCAGGTTAACCAGTAACACCTCTATTCTTGGCCACATTCTTCACCGCCGTCCTTATTTTTTCCATGCACAGTACACAGACACACAATAAAACACACACACACACACACACACACACACACACACACACACACACACACACACACACACACACACACACACACACACAGGCTAGATACTGGGATATTGACCTTCAGTAGCATGGTGGTGTGTAGCTCTGTCAGCTCTGGGTCTATCCAGTTTCAGGGGGAATGTGACAGATACGCTTTGGTGTTTATCAACAGAGTCAAAGTTCAGAAAAACGCCTCTAATCTATAGTTAACCATAGGATTTCATCAGTTTGTATTGGAGCTGCCCTGATCTTGCGCTGTTACTGATGTAAAAGGACTGTTTACTGCAGTAGTTAGACGTGATTCAGGCATTCATTTGGAAATGTGCTGTTCATTTTACAATTAACTTGTTTTTGCAAACCCGTGCTGCGCAGCCAAGCATTAGTCAAACCGAAATTACTTTTTTTTATAAAGTTCGAGTGGAGATTTCAAAGTTTTCAAACATATCAAATAGGCTGTGCTTTTGGAGAGATGTGTACACAATGATGCTACGTTTTTGGCCACAAAATGGTGTCTTGGATTTGTATTTGTCACTCGATGTAAACATCACACAGCTTCAATGAAGAGCTGGAACAAGATCGTCTTCAGGGGCAAATAAAAGGGTCCAACTGGATTTCACATTTACAGATTAAAAAGGAATAGTTCACGATTTTTTTGTCTCTCTTTGCAAGATTTCGATGACGAGATACCACTCTCGAATCTGTCGGTTTAATACGAAACTAGAGCAGGAGACGGTTAGCTTAGCTTAGTTTAGCACAAAGACCAAAAACAAAAACAGTTAGCTTGGGGAAATACTGCAAACCAAAACTCAATAAGTAACACATTGTGTGCTGGTTGCTTCATGTTGTAGCCTATTAAAACATCAAGTTAACCATTTTTTGGTGTTTCACAAGGAGTCCTGTGCAGCCTCATGTTGACAACAGCACTCCATAAAGTCACCGTGCCCAGCCGTACAAATGAAGTCGCAAATGAAGGAATCCCCTGTAAAACCACAAACTGTTGTCTTTACACTTTCTTTGCACACAATAAAAATATACAACATAACATTTTAAAGGAGACCTGTTATACTTTGTTTTTTCCCCTTTCCTTCAGTGTTTTATATAGGCTGTGCATGTAAAAGCCCCGAGCCTGCACCAGTGGGACCTCCTCTCTCCCTCTGAAAACATTGATTCTGAAGTGCCGAAATGTCTCGTCAGTAAATGTGTGACTTTTTGACATCACATATGCCTATATTCACAGTAGAAGTGAAGCTAGCTGGAAGCTGAAAACACAGCAGAGCCAACTGGAGACATGGTGAGCCGTTTGGCTCAGGCGTGTGTGAGGTGACCAATCAGAGCAGGAGAAACATGAAGATTAGCAAAACTGTGAATCTGTGACCTTTAACATCTAAGCTGTTGCCAAACAGAGCAGCATTATTGAGAAAAAAGTTGCTAAAAATTATGTACCTTGAACTGGGGAAAGGTAATGACTGTATGCATACAATCCAGCCATTCATCAAACAGAAAATCAAAGTCATGTTATGTCGCCCCGGCTGTATTTAGAGAGGAGTGGTAGGTTTTCTAAAAGGTGTAACAGCTTCACTTGCAAAGGAAACACCAGAGGGACTGTTTAAATGTGCAAGTGTGGTGCTCATGTGTTTCATGGTGAGTGTTTGTCAACTCGTTTGCGAGTGTGTGCATGTGTAGAAATAGCTCAGATGTATCAAGTGTCACTTAAGTGCTGAGTCAGGTGGAAGAGACCCCAAACTCCAATGACCCTGTTCAGAAATGAGCCTCAAACACACCAAAGTGAACACCAAGCCCACTCCCCACATTACATCATGTTCACTGACCTGATGGCTTATGCGTCACACAATAAAGGGACCAAAGAGGTTTGGAAAGATTTTTCTAAAGGGGTCTTTCACCTTCTTTTTGCATACAAAATTCAGAGCTCCGTCTCTCTGTCTCCTTCTGAATGAACCATGTGTGGTTACACTATAGATTCACTTCTATGAAATCTATTTACATGGTTAATTCTGCCATATCCTGTTTCGTCTGAGATATTCTAGGTATTCCAGTTGGAGTATCAGGCGTTGACCAGCAGCTGTACTGAGTGACATTTTCTTTTTTGCAGCCACAACTAGTTCACGCAGGCTGAGGCTGGAAGTGCAGTTGCAAAGGGACCAAAGGCTGAGGAAGAGGGTGAAAGGTCAAGGAGCATCGACTGATGGCTGATTTGGGGGGGCGGGGGGCCAGATTTAAAGGCATGTGAGTGTAGGGAAGCGGGTGCATGATATCATACTCGGCTTGCACATTTAGAATGACCTGGATTGACACTGATAAAAGTTGTGGTTAAATATTGACTCCTAATGGAGTGATAACATGTTGGACTTGTCACATGCTCTTTTGGCCAGATGGCAACAGAAACGGAGCAGAGAAAAGTTGGTGCAATACCCCAACATGCTGATCTCAAGTTGATTATTGATGATCTTACCCAGTTTCTTCATCCTTCAACTGTATGCACTGTACATTCATGTTTTAGCCAGAAAACGCTATGTGTCTGAGCCTGTGGAGCCGACACTAACCCGTCTCTCGACGTCTTCTCACAAGCTCTGTTTTCTGTGTTGCTTCACCCTCTCCTCTCCTGTTATAGAGGGACTCTCTGTGGCACTGCAGCCTCCTGTTTACCTCCACCCCTTCCTCTGGTCCAATCACAGCTCATGCTGAAGAAGACATTCTGCTGAAACTGTCCATTCTTTGTGGATTTGTAGGCCACAGAAAGATAAATAGGGAGAGAGACACTGAGTGAGTGAGAGAAAGAGAGAGAGAGAGTGCACTCCATGACCTAATACACTCACTGTAGTCTTTATATGTTTCTTATCTCTCTTATCGTGTTTAAAGACACTTATTGTGAGAAGCGGCATCTGGTTGCGAAGAGTTATCAGGACCTTCTTGTTTCTAGGTTTTAATGTTAAACATTTACTAAACAAAAAGAGGGAAATCAAAATGACATGATGTAATACTACTCTCAGACACAGGAGGGCGTGATAGTACACTTTCTTCTTTTATGAGTGGAGAAACATAACTACCATGACGCTTTCATGCAGGACACCAGAGGTCACTGAATGGTTTGATCAGTGTGATTTGGCCTTAGAAATCTCCAGTTTAAAGGGAAGTCTGAGCATATAATGACTTTTTTTAAAAAAAATTTTAAAAAGGTGGAAAAAAACAAACAAGGGTTATAACAACACTCATTACATGTTATGCCTTTTGTTGAATGTAATTTGTTGGGAATTCAGACAGAAAACAACAGAAGTATAAAATGGGGTGAGTCGTTCAATATAGAGAAATGAAAGAAATGTTTTAATATACTTAGTTTGTGCACAAGTGCAGACGTTATAGGGCAAAATGAACGCAAAAACGCCTGAAGCTTTGTCTTTCTCTGCCTCTTCAGTTTCTGCTTTTGTGCAAAAAATATATTAAAAAACATGTTTTCACTTCTCTGCATTTAAAAGACAAAAAAATGAAAATTAAGTCATAATCTACTTACCCCCATGTGGATGGAAAGTCAGGTGAAGTTTCATAGACCACAAAACATTTCTGAAGCTTCACAGTGCGCAGCATTCTCCTACACAACTGAAGTAGATGGGGACTTGTTTTAAAACATAAAAAACAACAGGTAAAAAACATAAAATGGCTCATCTGGCAAATTTATTTTTACTCCCCTTTTTAAGCTGAAATCTTCACTGTATCTGCTGAGCTACCAGTGTTGATGACACCATCTGTAGTGGGTGCGTGAGCTTGAGGGTGTAAATAACGTCTTTTCAAAACAATTCTGGATCTCGGATCTCGGATCTCGGACAAGCGGAATGGAGCCATTTTATGTTCTTGACATTTGTGTGTCAAGCGTCCCTCAGCTACGAATGTGTATTTTCATTAATAATAACAATCAGCTGTACGACACGATAAGTGAATTAATGTTGATTCAGCGCATCAGCTATTGTACAGAAACACACTGATTAGTTTGGGGTGTACAGGTGCAGTAGATGCTTCACAACAAGTGAACATAAACTTAAAACACACTTAAAGTAAAGTAGTTCGCTGTAATAAACGGTAACCCTTCAATTACCTCTTGGTGAGAAAATGCTGTAAATATATATCTTTTTGTTCAGTTTCACAGCTGTGCAGACCCTGCCACCACTTAAATGCGCATCAAAAGATAATCAGTGCAGGAGATTATATTGTCATCAAATTAGCCAGATGAGTTGAATAAAATCTTGACCTTTTATATCCAAGAAGATTGAGTAACCTGTGAATTTTTGGTGTCAAAAACAATACTCTCTCTATTTCCTTGTGTTCATTTTCTTTATTAATAAGCTTGGGAACGATGAAGAAAATCCCGAGTTCACTGGTGTTTCTCTTTTGTTTGTTAGCAACCACACATGTGTTGTCCAAACACAATCCACCTGCATCCAAACGTCGTGTTTATTTTGGCAGCTGTGTGGCTGCTGATGCTTAGTTAGGTTTTAATGTGATTTTCACGGGAATGAGTCCGATGATGCTGTATGTTTGCAGGTTGATTAATATGTTGACATTAGCAGAAGAAGGTTTGTCAGATAAATAAAGTTTGGCTAAGCAAAGAGTCAAAATATTTGTTAGAGTTAATGTTGAGCCAAGGTGCGCAATCACCATATAAGATGATCTCTGGTTTACATATTTGTGTGCACACTCATGAGTCAGACGCAGATTGAGTAGCCCTGCTGTTTTTGTTGTTCAGATGAAATGCTACAACTTCGTTAATCATCATGTTGAAACATAATACATGAGACATTATTTCCTTTCTTATAAGGTCACGACTTCACTCACGCTTGGTTCGTCCCAGGAGGGCCTGTGTGCTCTCATCTTTTATGTTCGTTTTTGTTTTTGTGGTCCAAAGTCTTGTGTCACCTCTCTGTCATACCTTATTTCTGTCTCATGTGTGTCCTGCTGTGACCTCATCTCCAACATCAAACTGTGCACTGCTGGGAAATCCCCAGAAACAAAAGAGGAAATGATGGATTCTCCTGTTTTCCTAAATGCCAGGTCTTTGACCACACCGCTGCCTACTGTATGTTTATGTTTACCTCACTGAACGGAGGCATTTCAACCCCTAATTAAGTGGATTTTTCTTCCTGGACTGGTAGTATGTGTGTAAAAAACAAATGAACTCACTGTATTTTACAAGGAAAATTAAGTCCTTTTTAGGTGCACTCACATACCAGTGTAGTAATGAGTACTGAGTGGTCATGGGTCAGAACATGAACATGCTGATGGGTGTGGCGGCTAATGTGATCCCAGTGCAAGAGGGTCTCTAGTGTGAAGATGTCTTTCATGTTGTCAAGGTAAAGTGAGTCTGTGGGCTTTCTACCTGGGAGCAAAAAAAGTATTTAAAAAAATGTCACGTGTTTACAGCCAATAAAATCATGACACAGTGTGTTCCATAGCTGCCGAGCGTTGCCTGGTAAGACACACCTCTAGACACCTGACAGGCCAACATCGTGTTCCTTTAGGCTCAATTTTCAGTGTTCAATCTTGTGTCAACGCAGTGGTCATCAGGGGCGCTGCCAGGGATTTTGGGCCCCTTGAAAAAATATCACATTGGGCCCCATCGCCACAGACCACGCAAACCCTGTGCAACTGCTGTAACCACTCCAGGACCCCATCAACCCATTCAAAAGGGAGGACCACACAGTCTCATGCAGATATAGGGGGGTGGTCAATATGGATGTTTACTTTTTGCCAAAAAACACCACAAGGTTAGAGTTAGGAAAAGAACACGTTTTGGCTTAAAATACCTGTTTTGATCGCCACAAACAGCTTGAAATTGTCTCGAGGTCTCCTTAAAATATCCAGTGGTGTCCCACTTACAAATGTCGAAACGCAGTCTCGCACTACAATCCCTGGCTTGGCAGCACTCTCATTTGTAACTCCACCACCATCGCCTCCCCCTCCGTATATGAAAGTGAGGTCATAACCATGTCATGTGGACGTGACATGTCACGTTTTGTAGAAATGTTTATATGGTACACAGACACGTACAAATGTGAACATATCTGTGGTTTGCATAATTGTTAACGGCCAACATTTTATCCTGCTGCCCAGGACACATTCACATACACACTGCTGAACCAATGTGGCCATATGGGTCCCAGACCACCTCTGAGTGGTCTGGGACCCATATGGCCTCAAATCTTCATCTTTGCTTTAAAAATCTGACATGATTTAACTATTGCTGCAAGAAATGCAATTACACCAGCCCTTATTTCACAAATATTTATACACACATACATCAGGAATGGCATCATGGCATCATTTCTGCACAGAGACTAACTTTATCCCCACAGCCACTAACCATCAAACCCAGCCATCTCTCCCAGTGTCTCTGTCTGATTTCCCATGGAGTTGCCCTGCAGCTAAGAACATCTTCCTGCCTCTGAGACCGGAGCGCTGTCTTGACCACACTTCTCTATTTACAGACCTCTCTGCCTCCCACAGTGTTCTCACCAGGACGACACACACACGGACAGATCTGGTGTGGAAAGAGGAAGTCCTGAAGGCAGGGCTCGACCAAATGACACAGTGGAGACGCGAGGCGCCGTGTGAGCGAGGAGACAAACTGTAAAGTCTGTTTGAGGCTGTGAAGAATGCGAGGAGGGCGGCGTGAAGGCCTGCACTCAACAAGCTCCCACTGCAGCATCCCAGGGAGGAAATGAGAGCTGGTGTTAACAGGCTGGGAAGAGGAGTTGATGTGCTTTTTTTTTTTTTTTAGGTTTTGTATATGGCTTGTTCAGAATAACAGAAACAGCACGCAGCGAGAATGCAGTAAATACCAATGTGGTGAGACTCATTACGGCTGAGATGCAGAGTCACAAACACTGCAAAATATGAGGACGAAGCCGAAAGCAATCAGGACGGTAACAAGTGAATTGGATCAGTCCCACACATGCTGACACTTTATGGGATCTTTGTTAATCATAATTTCTGATAGTCTCAACAAAAACTAGAGTGTATTGTAAATTATTTATACAATTTTGTGCAATCTATATACATAACTTGTGTTTAATAAACAGACGCATGCGGAGGAATCTACTGAGAGGGAGAAAGTGATGATGTTTTATATGTCTTCTGCTGGAAAGGACAGAAAAATACACCAAGGAGACATTTAACATCTAGCACACACGCTACTTTTACTCAGTTTTATCAATATAACAGCTTCTCCGTTGGCTGAAGCGTGTTGAAATATGAAGCTGAACAAATGCAAGAACTTGCAGGGTGAAGAGGGTGTCACTGTAACATCTGTAGCCATGCTTTAAATGTCTGGTGCAGTGCCTGTTCAACTCATGCTGTTCACGAATAAAACATATGATGCATCATTATTCTTTAAACTATTTAGCATTACATTCAAATTAAAGCTTCAACTTGAACAGACATTTTCCTTGGGCCAAGACTTCCTCAAGAACACACCCAAGGAAGAGAAGTTACAAACCACTCGCAGTGGCAATGTTGTTAAAGTGAACTGCATACAGTTAGTTAGCTGGTTTGACCTCCCTGCTGCAGTTGTAAAGTAGAGCATGGATTTAATTAGCAGAGGTATTTAACTGGTAACGTTATTAGTGTTTACTATCTGGTACAGTGAGAGATTTACAGAGTCAGTCTTAAGCCTCCTGAGCTGCTCACAGACTCACCAGGACCGCCCTGAAAACATCAAACCAGTTTGTCCGTGGAGCTTCTGTGTTGTGGTTAGTTAGTTTATGTTGGCGGGCTCCATTTCCAACTCTATTTTCTAACGTAAGTTAGGACTGCTGCTGCTCTTCGTTAGCAGGAGAGGCACTGAAACGAGGCAAAGTCAAAATCTTTGGATTGTCGTGGAAAAATCTGTCTGTCGCAAAGAAATGTATTGTCCAGCAGCATTCAACAACTTGAACAAAGTGACCACAGGCTTGCATAGACAACCGAGAGGTCTCTTTTTTCACATCACGTTGCAAATTTGCTCACATATGGCCAATAAAAACATGTTTAATACATGTAAATTGCTACAAATTGTTACATAGAGCCTCTTTAAATCTGGATGATTACATCTTTCAAAGCCAGACCAGAACAACCAACCAGAGAGGCATCCTGCAGCAGCTGATGGTGCTGCCATGCAACTGTAAACTTTCTAGCCCTTGAGGTTAACGTCAGCTAGCACACTAACAGAAACACATCCAGTTCCTGCTGAAGATTAAAAAAAACCTGCTTTGAATGCATCTCCCCACTCATCCAGACTCGTTTAATCTGCTTTTACACTGCAATCACTGCTTTTATATTTTCTCAATGCAACGTGTCACTACAGCAAGTTGTTGCAACACGCTAATCTCTATTTTGTTTACGTCTGCTTCTCCAAGACATCATAAGGTGATGTTTATTAAACATTTATTAATAGTATGTTTGCCCACAGACAGACAGACAGACAGACAGACGGAGATCCCCTGCTTTATTGTAAGATATCAAAGCTAGTCTTCACGGTGAGTTAGATTTCAGGTGGAGTCTTTCATCCTCAGCTACAGTGTGTGGCCCATATTAAACAATGCTGGGCCGACTGCTGTTTGATGATCTGAGGTTATAGATGAACAGGAATATTTTAAACATGTTTCTAAACCAATGCAGAGACCTGAGCAAAGACTATATTTTCCATCTAGCATAAAAAAGCACGACATTTTTCCAAACCTGTCTGTAAATGATCCCTCTGATACTTATTACGTCGAGACTTACATGACTCTAAACAGAATAGTTCAAGGCCTCCATGAATCTAAAAGGACTTCCTCCGGCAATTTATCCCCGTCACCATTTAACATTACTTACGAGCCACGCGATCCTTCATAACATGCAGTTGGGGCCCAGTGTCGTTCACTGTTCCCTGCTGCAGTGTATCTGCCCTCCCTAAAATGCTCATACGGCCCCAGTGTGACAGTCTTCCCCGAGTTGTCACAGTTCCACAGACCACATTGTAATAAGTGTGGTTTATGTCTCGAGCTCGGCTCCCTGAGTGGGAGGAAAGGAAAGAGCGGGAGGAGACACAGCGTGCAGGAGGAAGCTTGAGATCTGAAGCCTCAGTGAAGAAAACAACTGTGATTCCAGAGCCAATAATCAGAGCTGTCATGTCAAAGTTAAGTCTCAGGCGGTCCTGAAGCAATCTCAAGTGAAATTTCAATTCCCAAACATGCTTCTTTCACATTCTTTCTAAGAGTTTGATGAGATGATTGCTACCACTCTCTATGAAACCGCAGCCGGCAACCAGTTAGCTTAGCACAAGGACTGTGAACGGGAAAACAGCCAGCCTCGGAGGGTAACAGCTAATAAACATGTTTTTATCTTGTCAGTGTAAAAATGACATGATGTGGTTTTACTGGGTTGTTATGTGCCGCACTATTTCTTAGCTTTGGACGGAGCCAGACTGTTTCCCTGGTTATGCTAAGCTAGGCTAACCAGCAGCTGGCTGTAAGCTCCACACTTAACATAATAACATGAGAGCGATGTCAATCTTCTCATATAACTCTTTAAAAGAAAGCAAGTATGTGTTTTCAGTTGTGGGACATTAAAACGACGGAGCTTTTCAACATTTTCTTTTCATGGCTGTGTTCGTATTTCTTTATTTGAAAAATGGAAAAACAGCACACATCTCCTTTAAAGTTGCAGCTGGTACTTTAGCCTGTATACTGCCAGGCTGCTTAATGTATAATGATAATTAATTGTATGATTGTATAATTATGTATTAATAATCTCAATCTACAATGTAACTGGTGACGTAATTATGTTCACTCCACTTTATGTAGAGGTATTCATATTTTTGTTGGGATGCAAATTTTAAGTAATTTCTTTAATCGATAGTCGGCTGCCTTAACAATCAATAATCGATTAATCATAAATAACGTGTGAAATATGTTGAACCACTGACTTGATCTATGTTTGATGTAAAACCAGAGTCGGCTACATTAGGAGCTCAAAGAACAGATACAAATAAAAAAAGTTATTGAATTTTAAATGAAATAACACAAAATAATGACAGAAATCTAATTAAATACATTTTCTCACACCAGTATTTTGTGTTTTATTTGGATATACTTGAAAAACAAACATCTGTAATCCGTTATTGTCGATTAAGACATTTTTAATCAGTTAAACGGCGATTAATCGATTAATCATTAATCAATAACATCCCTTGTTATTAGTCAATGTACTCAAAAACTCACTGTTAAGAGCTCAATGTAGATATTAAGTCACTTCATATTAAAACACAGGCCTGTAGCTACTTCAACATCTCTGAGTGAATCATCTAGAAACTGAAAGGGAGAGTTGTGACTTATCAAAAAAAACGAGGAGAGCCTGGAGGAATAAATCAGTCTCGACGCGTTAACGCGAGAAGTTTCTGGGAAGGGAGACTCCAGGAACTCATCATCATCATCATCATCATCATC
Organism: Pagrus pagrus; assembly: GCF_965226575.1. NCBI lineage: Eukaryota > Metazoa > Chordata > Actinopteri > Spariformes > Sparidae > Pagrus > Pagrus pagrus. Next base: position 10,220,006 of record NC_140192.1, read on the forward strand.
ATCTGTGCAACTTTCCCCCTTTTTCGACAGACGGGGGTGGGGGAGGGGAACCGGGGGGGAGGGAGGGAGGAGAGAGAGAAAGGAGGAGAAAGGACGACGTCAGGGAGAAGTGGGATGGCTTTAAGTGAAGGAGAAGGGAAGAGAGAGGAGCGTCCTGAAGAAAAGAGAGCAGACTGTCGGTGAATGAATCCGGGAAGCGACAGAGCTGCGCCGGGAAAACAAAAAAAGCAGCGCCTCAACAACAAAGGACAGAGCTCCGCACTTTGACTTCCTGTAAGTACAAAGACAAACGCGACAGAGAGACGAGATGCGGCCGGTTTTAGGCTCTTGAATTCACATAAAACTGCTGTTTTTGGCTGGCAGGTATGAATCCTGCCGCTTCAAGTGTCAGTTAGGAAGTTGTTGTTCACGCTCATGCAAGTGCATCTGACGCTACCTGTGAGTAAGAGCTCCTTATCTCTCATGCATAAGAGTTTAAATGAGATGTTGTGTCCTTGAACTGAGTGCTAATGCAGTTTACATGCATCACTGAGATAGTCAGTCTGAATTATGATTGTTTATTAATGTTTCCTGGAGGGATGTGCATCCTCTGACCACTGTGTGAGTCCAGGTACAACATCTGGTAACAGCTGGGCATCACAGCACAGTGCCTCTGAAAGAAATCACCTCATATTGTAATTGTAAAGCACTTTTTTGTTGTTGTTTTTATTTCCCAACCTGTCTTTTACACATGTCCACTCAGCTTTTCCTCTTCTTTCTTTGCACCACAACCTCACGTCCTTGAAGTGTAGGGAGGAGGTCCGGCTTATGTGAGAGCCACCCATGCAGCTCTCGCCTGATGCCCACTGCACCGAGAGGGGAAGCGGCGCTCCATCATAAACTAAACAAAACCAGGAAAACGCTCAGTGTTTATTCTAGCCGAGTTCAAGGACAAACCGTAGTGAAATGATGGAAAGAGGAAATTTTTCCCGGCCTGCGGGTTAAACGAATGAATGACCGACCTAGTCAAGGATTTATTTTATGATGCAATTATGCTGTAACTGACTTCAGTGTGACTGCCCATGCCTGCCAACTTTTCCCAGGCTGAGTTTTGACAGCTTTCAGATGACAGGTGCGAACTTGTTTCATGTCGATGGATTGAGCAATGTGACGTGAGGGCAAAGAGAGAATTTCTTGCGTAGTGAAAAAAGAAGTTGTGGGTCGTAGTTTCTACACGTCAGATTTATCTGTCGAGGTTTTATATCAGGCAGTAGAGAAACTGGTGACTCTGCTTCTTCTGTCTTTGATTTCATCCTGTGCAGTAGCCTACTGTTTAAAGGTGCAGTATGTAAGAATTTGCAACCTGTGTAAGGCCTGTCACCAAGTAATCGCTGCTAACATAGCTGCCTTTAGCTAGTTAGCTCAGTTAGTCATCCAGATTGGGAGCTCGGAGTGGTGTTACAACACAGGGTGGGCCGAGGCTAGCCGGTTAGCATGCTAACTTCAGTCGATATATCTGCAAACAATACACAGACCCCTTTGATGTTACATCAAAGTTGTTATTTCTTCGCATTTTGTTGATATTTCTTTTTTTCTTAACGTTTTAGGCAAAAGTCGCCTCGTGTCCGCTGGGCCTCGGCCAATCGCTGCACTTGAACACACCGCTAAGAATACAGCTGGTGTCCAACAAGCTTGTACGATCTGCACCAGCGTGAAATGAAATACCTCTCTGCCAAATACAAACCGTTGTTATGATTAAGCAGCGTTTTTTGACACCATTCTCGCTGAGATAGCAGCTTCTGATTGAGGATGTTTCTGATAAAAATTTTTCAAATGGCAGTGGTGGATAAAAGTCAGGAGAAGCCGTGCCAGACGGGTGAAATCATGGATACTACAGCGACAGGCTCGAGGGGCTTTCCCTTTCTTTTTCCGTTTTTTGTCTCCTACACAGTGATTTCTCTCACAGACGAGCTGCCACTGATTCTACATGCTCAAAAGGCCAAAATGCTGCCAACAAGGGCTGTCCAGTGCCAACTCCAACAACAATGCCCGCCAGCTGACCGTTAGCCCGGTTTGTCAGGCCGTTAACTCGCTGCATGAGATTTAAGGTGTATTTATTCATTACGTTAGTACACAGTTATAAAAACACTATTGTTGTTGGAAGGGAAGGAAGATGAGAAATGTCACCCTTATGGTTAAGGTGTCCTTTGGCGGTTGTACGTGGGTGTGTGTGATGGCTGATTATGTGGGGGCTGTTAAAAATTTACAAATCGCCTGTGTGTACCATGTGTTTTTGAACATCATCGGAAGTTATTAGTCTAGGAAGAAATTCAGTGATTTATGAGTCGGATTAGTAGAAAGCTTTAGAGGCAGCCACCGCACAGCTGGATCCAAAAGTTCTCTATCCAACTGTTCTCACAGGCTAAGTAGTATTTCCCATGACAGCTAAACTGATCTTCTGATGTAAAGTCAGCGAAGTGCTCATTTACTGCAAGAAAGTTTTTTAAATTGTAGACGGGGAAATCAGCAGCTGCTTGGAAGGTATAAATCTAAACCAGTCTAAAAACGTATGTATCGTATAAAGTAAAAGCAACTAGCTAACATGCAAAAAACACCCATGAGGTCATCTCTGAAGAAGGCACAGCGAAGAGTTCACCAGGAGTAGAAGAAAAAGAGTTTGTTTGTGCATCCATCATCTTTTTAGAAACAAACGAGACGGCTGAAGAAGTGACGAGGGAGCACAGCGAGGCCGTGTCATGCCTGTCTTTGTGCAAGTGAAATGTGAGGGTCACTGAGGGGCTTTGTGCGTCACAAGCTGTGGGGCCTCCGCAGAGTCAGCGCGGGGAGTGAGGGGGCCGGAGTGCTGCACAGATTGAATAGGTTAGGGGCCACGGCGGCCTGTCTTCAAGAATGAGGGAGTGCATTCTGGGCCGACGGTGGCATGTCTTTGAGAGCTGAAGAGTGAGTGAGGGGGCCGGTGTCGGCACGTCTTTGTGCAGCCTTTGTTGAGCTGAGTCGCTGCAGATGAAGAGAGCCGTTTTTTTTTTTCATTTGGGCTTTTTTGGCACATGCACACACAAACACACTCACACACACACAAACGAGCTTGGCCAATACTTTTCTCCGGGGAAGTCATGCGTTTTGATGCAATTACACCCTGGATGAGTGAGCACAGGCTGGCACCTCTCACAGTTTATGGGTGTGTATTTGTTTTTGTGTTTGTGTGTCACCAAAGTGAAGTTTTGTTTCTGCACACTGTTGGAGGGCTCCTCACTGGTGACTTGTTGTTTACATTTTGGGGCCTCTTATTGTCATCGAAACCTCAGGCCCCCCTAGTTGTATTTGAAAGCTAGAACTGCTGGCATGTCTTCGGTCTTTGTACCCAGTCAGGGGAAAACGTTGAATGGCTTTTTACAGCTTGAATTGTTTTGTAGTGTTTAATCTGGGCCTGTAAAATAAATCTAAACTAACTCTGGAGCTCTAAACATGCATTTGAAGGCCACCATCACTCACTGGCTGGACTTATTAGACAGAGGTTGTGGTAATGCCTATCCATGGGAAACATTTTCTTCTCATTGCAGCTCTTTCATTCCCTGTTTATGGAGAGCTACAAAAGCCGTGGTTCACATGGTTATGGTTAGCAAGGAGGAGTTCTTGAAGAGAGCGGCTCGGCTCGTTTCATAATATCTGGGAGGATTGAGAAAGTTTCATTGAAACCAAAGAAACTCATCGTTGTGCTTGTTATCTTCGGTGCTTTGTGTGTTTTGCATGACTCACTCTTTCGCTATCTGCCCTCGGTGTCATGGAGCACGCTGTGAAAGCAGGTGGATGTTTGCTTACCCCAAGGCTACAGGTTTAGGTGTGACAATCAAAGGGAGCCATAATGTTCAACTCAATAGCGCAACTTGTCTCGTATCTTTTTTGTTTCGAAGGTGTTGTTCTCGCCACCTGGTTCGGGTTTCACAAGTTCCCAAAAGCTGCCTCTCAGACTGCTGGGGGGCAAAAACACGGCGTTGATCTGTCGCTGTTGAGTAGATACAAACGAGCTGTGGTGAAAATTTACGAGTTATCACTGCAGGGCATGGGTGTCGCTATTCGGGCTAATGTTACAGCTTGCCTGCTGTTCTTATATCATCTTCTCTGCCATGACATGACAGAGTCTTGCGATGCGAATGAAGACTTGAAGATCAATATAAAATTGGTTGGGTAATACAGAGTCGAGGGTGTGATATGTTCCCAGGGTGTGGGTGGTGTATGATCAGTATTCAAGCTACATTGCTTCGTTCGCTCTCACATCACCTCCAGCTCAGCTGCTTGCATTCTTTCATGAAAGAGGGATATGTTTGGTCCTGCCCCACTCTGACTAGTATCATACTAGTTTCATATCTCTTGTGGTATTTTTTTTTTATTTTCCTGTTCTTGGAAAAGGAAATGAGACCCTCAATAATGGCCATTGATTTCGTCACTGTCCACATTTTGTTTGAGTTGCTGTGTATCCCCGAAGAGGGTGAAACAGCCTCTTGTGTGGTTTTGGTTTGAGGGCCTTCCTCCTGGCAGGTCCAGATGCATGACCAGACCAGACGCAGCAGCTTAGGGAACAGATTGCCTTGGTTTGTGGTTTCTGGTTCAGGATCTGTGAGTTAAGAAAAAATGAGCTAATGGAGTCCTCCCAGCCCAGATCAACTGGGGGGTCATCTGATCTGGGTGGGTGATCCACCAGTTGAAATATGCCTTTTCTAAACAGGGACGAGCTCATGGCCATTATGGAGAAACAAAAGCATTTCCATCCTCTCTCATCATTTTTACAACCCTCATTCCAAAAAAGTTAGAAACACTGATGATTTGCTAATCCTTTTTGACTTATACTCAAATAGTACAAAGACTAAAAAGACACTAGTAGTAGAGCACATACCTCCGCCAAGGCCTGACAGTCACCTCTTTGTATTCACTCATAGATACCAGCCATCTGAATACGCCTGATTTTCTTCATCAAAATCCATGTGTTCAACCCGGAGAAAGTAACGACAGTGTCAACGAAAGTGAGAAAAAAATCCTGGATCCGAGGACTATTCTGGGCCAAGACCCATCCTCCATCCAAGTTCTGTAGAAATCTGTTCTGTAGTTTTTTAACAGACGTTCATGTTTGAAAACACAACCTCGTTGATGGAGGTAATATATTTAATGTTTTACCTCATCTTGAGCTGGGTATTGAAGTTTGATACTGTTATGGCACCGACTGGGTTGCCTTGATAAAAAAGTGTTCAGGAACTGATAATGAAGTCAAGGTATTGGTGTCAGAACTGATATCGAATTTCTTTTTTATGATACCTTGCCCCAACTTTATTGATTTTTGTAAATATATGCTTATTCTGAATTCGATGCCAGCAACATGTTTCAAAGAAGTTGGGACAGGAGCGACAAGAGACTGAAAAAAAGTTGCTGAATGCTCAGAAAGCACCTGTTTGGAACATTCCACAGGTAAACAGGTTCATTGGTGACAGGTGATGGTGTCATCATTGGGTTTACCAGTTTACCAGTTTGTGAAACACGAATGTTTACTTCATGGGCTCAGGAAAACTGTTACAAATGATTGTAATCTGTTTTTATTTCTGTCTTCAACAACGTCCCAAAGCAGTAAATTCATGCCCATGAATGGACTTATTTCCTGCAAACTCTCCCTGGCTGTGTCTAACCTCCCCTTTAAAGCCCAATCTGGGTCAACAGTACTTTAGATCTCTCCACCACCCACCTTCAGTCCTCATTCACTTTCACCCTCTACAACAGTGGCCTGCACTCATTACCTCAGCAGCTTGGCATGCTACCAGAGCCTTTGCTGATATCTCAGACCAATTACTCTAGATTTACTACTCGGCGACCTCCTGTAACCAACGGCCAACTGACTGACCCACATATGCCTGCTTTGTCTGGAGCTTTTAAAGGCCTCGGCTCTAACTGATGTTACGCTTCATTAGTAGAAATTTTTATTAAGCATATAAACTGCTCGGCCAACAGTTTTTTCACAGCCAAACTCGTAGAGCACATGGCTGGCTGGCGGCCCGTGGATTGTATTTTTTGTAAATTTCCTTAAAGAAAGTTTGTCTAAGAGCAGCAAGGAGACTGTTCGTGTTGGCTCGCTGGATGCAGGATTGGAAAGCTGTGTGTAAGTTGGCTTCAGCTCCCTCACTACATGTAGTAATCCTGTGTGGCAGGCTGGGTTTGTGTCAGGACAGCAGAGCAGCGTGGGACGGAGCAGGAGCCGGTCCAGATCAGATGCAGATGCAGCGTATCTTCCGTATCATCTGTCAAACTCAGCATCACGGAGGACTCATGAAAGAAGCATAAGACTCCGCGATCTGTCAGTGTTGGTGATGATACATATCCATGACAGTGACTCCACAGGCACACGGAGAGCTGCAGTAACCAAGATCTGACAATTCAGAGATACATATCTATGAAAGGCAACTGGGAGGCAGAGACCTCTCACCCACAGCGCCTTGATCGCCGGCTCATGAATAAGTCATAATTCTGTGTGTCTCATGTGCCGTGAAGTGTAAAATACTCCTCCCTCAGTGCTCGCGAAGAAAACACACAGAAAATCTTGACCTTGCCAAGGAAGTGCTGCTCATGCACTTTCCCAGAAGTCTGTTCAACAAGCAGCAAACAAGCGGAAAGTATTCATCAGATTCAGGATGTAGTGACCTTTATGCACTTTCAACACACACACACACGTAGGCAACCACACTTGTGCTGAACAATATGCAACAAAAGTGTATTGCAATTAATGTGACAGATGTGTCATGATTTTAGTGGGAATGGTAATTTTTGCACTTAATATTCACTGAAAAAATGTGAAAGTTAAGATTTTGTTGGTAGGTTCTGTAACAAACAAGCCAGTTCCCTTACATATGTAGATCAGGATTTGTAGCCAGGGGCTACCAAACAACACTGCACCAACCAGGTGCATCTACAAGTTTGTACAAATCATCGGTATAAGTAGGCCTACATTAAACTGGAGAGGTTGCATCACTATCAAAGAACGTCTCTCTGGAGAAGAGCGAGGGCAGATTGTGCACTACTTAATCGATCGTGGATGCTCTTGTTCTCGTAAAATTAAAGCAGAAAATGCTAAAATGGGTCACCAGATATACATGGGCGGCCCGTCTTCTGCTGTAGCATCAGTTATATCAGGACTGCAGAATGTATTTCATTGAAACAGGAGCAAAGAACAGCACCGAAGGCTTTTCTCACTGGAAAAGACTATTTCCAATAGTTTTTAGTGGTGCATTTCCAGATGGTGCTGTGTGAAAAAGTTACTAATGAGGCTTATTGTGTTTGTTAGAATCAATTAGCATGGCAGAGTCTTTAAGTCACAATAAGTCTGTGCTAGCAGATACATCTGTAATTGTCTGTAAACGTCTCATCTTAAAAAAAGGGTGATAAAACCTGACTGCACACTTCCTCAAAATCATCTGCACTTTACCCCACTAGAAAAAAAAGTCCCTTTGAGTTCTCTTCTCCCTCTGAGCGCAGTCTTAAGTGAGACCGCAGGGAGCCATGATGAGGTATGAGTGAAGAGATTTCCTGTAAGAACCGGGGTGAGATCACAGAAGGTGCCTGCTGACTGCCTCGACAAGGTATGTTTAGGCTCCATCCCTGTAGTTTAGAGAGGCAGAGCTGCTAATTTGAGGGCATTGTAGTCTTAACAGAGAGCACCATGCCCGGCCTGGATGGACTATAATCAGCTGAGTCAAACTGCACTGAGAAACCTAAACTTGTGTGGCTGAGTAGAAAAAACTCGACATGTGCACATACATACATGCAGTGTGCACACTTAGAATATAGACATTTAGATCACATACATTTTCTGTGTCATAATGGTTGCTATAAATAGTGCTAGAACGCCGGCTGTGTGGTGAGTCAAACTGAGTGAGTGCTGTTGTGTGAAACCACTGCAGAGTGGAAACTGTGATAACAATAAGGAGAGCCATGGTTTGTGAGGGTGCCTGGAATAACCTCAAGGACTATAATAGAATAAGGCACACCCCAAGCCATTCTCCAACACGTAAACACACTTCTAAAACCTGATTACAAGTATACTGCGCTCTGCCTTTTCCTTACAGTTGAAATCCCCTGGAAGTAGAGTCACAAATACAAACATTCCTCTTATACTTTTTACCAGAAACCTGTGTGAGGGTCGACGGCACGGACGCTGGAAGTCAGTCGAAATGACGTTATAGTAAATAGTGCGCAACAATTATGTATTTTGTATTAATTTGAACGGCCAGGACAACAGCAAGGAGATGAAGAAGAAAGGAAATTCCCCAGACCTCCTTGTAAAATCACTCAGTTGTGAGTGTTGTTGAGTCAGGAGCAACTTTATGAACGTTGTGAACGCTCACTATGACAAATTCTTAATTATTTGGGCCTTTGTGTAAATTTGTCTTATGTTACACATGAATTTATGTCTTTATTTTGCGCAAAGAATAAAAGTGGGAAAGTGAGGCACATTGCACTTTTTTAAATCAACTGTTTTAGGGGGCGCTGCAGCCTCCTCAGCACCCCTTCTCCCCGTGTCCGTGGTCGACGGTTTAGATTGGCAGAAGATAGGCCAACAGATCATCTTCACAATGCATGACTAAGCCTCAGAGGCTGTCAGGCAGACACTGATGCTTCCTGTTTGCTTCCTGTTTACATCTGCCCTTTCCTTTTTGGCTGATAATGAATAGTTGTCGTAGCGTCTCTATCCTGTTGCTGTTAGTTGACCCGGCTCGGTTGTAACTGAAATTCACTCCCTCACAGTTTATCTTCAAGCTAGGTAATTATAATGCAGACAGTGAGGGTTCATACAATCTGTAATTAAGATGCAAAATTGGAGAAAGAATGAATCACATTTTAAGTGGAGATGAACTTGACCGGGAATGTCACAGATAGGCATCGCTGTCAAACTCAAGACAAAGCAAACCTTTGTTCAAAACTTCATACCGATCACAACTGCAGCAGAACTTCTTGACAACACAACTGTGACTGAATCCTGCTGACCTGAATCACACCCGCATCTTAAGTGTTTCAAATCTCATACCTGCGCCTCAAATGTTGTCATGCCTGTGTGACTTTGTTATCGTGACCCAGTTCTGCCTTCGCCCAGTCAGCCTTTTTAGCTGCATGAGATAATTCTCTTTATTTTGTGGCCTGGGAAACGTCTCAAGTGTTTTGCCTCGAACTGACTCAGATCATATCAGACACTATTCAACATCGGTTTTCATTCCTTACAGATGTGGCGAGATGATTTAGCATCCTAAATGGAGGCTGGCGGGGACGTTATGTGTAACCTAATCCCACACTTATTCCCCTGAGGGCATCAACGTGACTTATAACTCTTAATGAATGTTTGTGCAGTGAAGTCTTCATCACCAACAAAGTGACACATTCGGTAAGAATTAGGGCGATAACATGATGGAACAGCCTCCCTTCCCTTTTATGTTCATCTGATAACTGATACAGAGCGGAGACAGTTTCAAAGAGTCGCTTCGCCCATAATATAAAAAAATAACTTCTCACTATCAAGCCACGCAAAAAATGTTGGCTGTCATGTTCCCACATATTAATCTTTGAGATTTATGTCCTCACCCTGACACAGTGGAGTTGATGGTTCTCACAGAAGTAAAGAATTACATTTAGATATTTGCCAGCAACTTGTTTTATGTTTTATGTAAAATATAATCCTGTAACTCTGCAAATACTGCAGTGACTGAATGACTGAATACTGGTCTGGCATTGTGCTCATTGATGGCTGTTCCCCCTCAGTAAGCAGACATTTGTAGGCGGGGTTGGAAACTGGGATGTCATATTCTTTAGCTAAAATAAACAAGAAGTGGATTTAGAAATGACAATGAAAGCGGTAGAAATCATTACAACTATGCATTGTTTGGAGTTTAACTAACAAGTGAACTGCTCGACCTCAACAGCGGCTTTAGTGTTGAATAAAAATGACGTCGGTGTGATGTGTGCTTCACTCGCCGCTGATTTGTTAGGGCCAAATTAAACAAAGTTATCCCCTCAGTTGCAACACGAAGTCAGGCTCAGGGGCTCTCAAAATGTAGATGCCAATTTAGTGAGCCAGAATATGACTAAAGGCTGGACAGGAAAAGACATGAACCTTTGTGGGATTCGTGATTGGTCTCATAACGGCGTTTAAGATTAAAAATTCCTGGAGCACCAAACTCTCCTGTTTGTAGGTGAGGCAGATCGCTTTATCTGTTCCCCCAAGGTCTGACCAAGTAAGAGCTGATCGATTTTTCCTGAAACCTCCTTTTCACCTCGACCATAAATTGTTTTTTTCCATGGGGGTTCCATCACTGAAACTATGGGAGGCGCCAAATCGCACAAAACACCAGTTTCAACATAACATGAGTCCAGGAAGTGTTCCTACCCTTACAGATTTCCATAAAAGTTAAAGATATTTTTTGTAATTTGGGTGAATACACCCTTTAAACTTCTCTCAACCATGTTGTGAGGACACACAGACTTGGAGATACGAAGGTTCTCCTCCTGACTCCACCAGCGAGATCCACCAAGACAGCATTAGCCGGCCAAACTGTATTTAAACCAGATCCCACATATTTTCCCGAGTGTATCATAATGCTGGATCATGACATCAGAGGGCTTCTGAGAAACCCCGGTGCTCTCATGGGACCGTCGCTGTGTCTAGGCCAGTGTGGTCACAGCAACTAAAAATCATAACATAGCAACAGTATCATAATCGCTTTGACTGCGACCAATACATACAGAGGATTAATTGCTCTGAAAATCTGTTACAGGGTTTAAGATAGTGGTAATCAAGTTTGGATTGCTCTTCAGAGAGACATTTACTTTTTTTGCTGCAGCATCAAAAATAACACCATAAAATGCTCCGATAAAGCCAATAACCACTCCCTCTAATGTATGCACTCATTCACACTGTGAGTGATTGGGCTCCAGTACATGTCATGTGTGCGCTTGCCACAGCGGTGACGATCTGGCATGTGTTGCTGTCAGACGCGGCATGCAGCAACAGAGCTCTGCATTGATCTGTGTTGACAGCTGCTCGGTGGCAAGCAACACAAGGCTCCGGTTGTTTTGCAGATAAATTCAAACACACAAAGGCCAAGTTATCATGAGTGGAACGATGACAGTATGAACTCAGATGTGTGTGTGTGTGATTCATGTTGACTCTTCCAACAGACATCTGGAAGTGTTGCTCATACGGTCACAGCTGGCTGATAGTGAATCTGAAGTAGCACTCTGTGGGAAGACGGTGGGTGAGGACGGGTCTGTTTGATGACAGTGGTACAAATTAGACGTCTTGTGGGGCATCCTGCAAACACGAGGGGGCTTGATGTGTCATAGCGGATGGGAAATCTGTCGCTGTTCATCCCTCATGCGCTTCTTCCTCTTCCCTCTTGTGTACGTCAGTTACTCCCACTTCATGTACACAGATTGTGTGTGTCTCTGACCCTCTTGTGTCTCTCTGTGTGTAGCTTTTCAAGACCATGGCCGAGGGAAGCTGCTTCGGTGCGTTGTAGCCGCTTGGACCTTGCTTCAGAGGAGGGAACACATCTGCTCAGAGAGGATAAGATCAGCACTCACATCTGGATCTGAACAGGGAACCTACCGGACTTCACTCTTTGTAAGGAAAGGAATTTAAACTCCCCGATACCAGGAGCTTTAAAGGGCTTCAAGGATTTTTATTTTTTTTATCATCAGTTATCAGAAAGACTCATCACCATGTGCCATGTTATTGTAACATGCCGCTCCATGCTCTGGACGCTGCTCAGCATTGTGGTGGCCTTCGCTGAGCTCATTGCCTTCATGAGCCCTGATTGGTTGCTGGGATTCCCTCGGTCGGACTCCAGCACGAGCGGGGCGGGAGTGGACTCCGGGGAGTACCGGCCGTCTCTCGGCCTCTACAGCCGCTGCCTTCGCATAGGGAAGCGTGGTTTAGGGGTGAGCTGCGGGCCCTACGCTGGGACATTTGGAGAAGTGGCCAGTGGCTTCTGGCAGGCAGCCATTTTGTTTCTGGCAGCGGGGACGTTGGTGCTGGGAGGAGTGGCCTGCATCTCCATCTTCAGCCTGTGCTTCCAGAGCATCATGAAAAAGAGCTTATTCAACATCTGTGGGCTGCTCCAGGCTATCGGAGGTGAGACATCTACCAGATCAGAACAGAGGGAGGAGGCAGGCTTATGTGGACACTGCAGTGGTGTCCACATAATTATTAGCTAATTAGTTGTTTGATCTATAATATTTCAGAAAGTGTTGAATAATGTTGATCAGTGTTTCTGAAAGCCCAAGATGACGTCCTCAAACGCCTTGTTATGTCCACAACCTGAAGATATTCATACTCATAAACTTGAATGTTTTAAGAAGTTTAACTTTTTGGTGTAGTTCTAACTCCCTAATGTTTATTTAATGGTACACATAAGTTGCCTGTCTCTCCCTTGATAAAGGCTGTCGTACTGTGAAAACACCAGGTGAAACACAGAGATAAGTTGAGGGATTTATTGTTTTAAGAACAAACATTTTGACTTGCTTCCTCTGGGTCCACACGTTCAAAAGTTCTCAGTTGAAAAGGAAGGAAATCAGAGTTTCCCACAGTATGTGCTTCCTGTATTTATGCTAATTAATACGTGTATAATCTGTTTACACGTTTATGGGTATGGTGCGGTTTCTAAAGTCAAGAAGTTAAAAAGATTCACCTCCCTTTTACAGAAGCTAATGCTAATAATCTGTGAAACTGTGTATAGTGGTAACACATCTATGCAAGCATATAGCTGTATGTTTTATGATGTTGCCTTCAGGGACTTTCAGTGTTTTCTTGAGATTCAAGTTGAAACATCTGCGTTTACAAGTTGGCAGTGTCTTGTGACATGCCATCAAACATTTCCTAACTGGAGGTTTGATGTTCCAACCAAACTTCTCCAAGTCTATTTGCATGTTTCTCTCAACAATGGGCTCCCACAGGTGTGTTTGGATGTACATGCCTGTCGAGTGTGTAATCTATCATCATGTGACATCACTGTAGTGGCGGTCAAATGGGGGTTTTCTTTGTCAGTTGAAAAAAAAAAATAGATGTATTCTTCACCAGAGCTGAGTCACCGTGTTCCCAGCTGCACTGTGATCTGTTTGTACTTCTCAGCCCCGATGTTTACACGTACGTGACTAAACCCCTTCGTCTCATCGTGTGCTCTCCCCTCCAGGCCTGTTGCTGATGGTGGGCCTCATGCTGTACCCTGCCGGCTGGGGTTCAGAGAAGGTGATCGGCTACTGCGGCCTCGAGGCTTCGCCCTTCAGGCCGGCTCTGTGCTCGCTCGGCTGGGCGTTCTACGCGGCGATCGGAGGGACGCTGGCGAGCTTCCTGTGCGCTGTTTTGTCTGCACAGGCTGAGATCGCCACCTCGAGTGACAAGGTTCAGGAGGAAATTGAGGAGGGGAAGAGTCTGATTTGCCTGCTCTGAGCCTTCAGAAACCTCGGGAAACTCCAGGAAATATATGGACACCTGTACATAGCCTGCATAAAATCAGCTGATTGTTGAAAAGCTAGAAGCCTTGGTAACATGATGATACCAAGACGAAGGTTCAGGCTTCAGCACTGCCAGCACAGGCTAAGGAACATTACCTGTACATTTATCCACTACTTTTTTGACCAAGATACTGTTTATTTTTGAAATAATTCTTGCCGTAAACCACTGTATTGAAATAACAGGAGATTAGTTAATAAAAGTGGTAGTGGATATGTCGTTAGTGCTATTGCGGACAGGTTAAACACTGCCAGTAAAACAGTGTGTAGGGTTGTAATGTTCATTCACATGGTTCACCTGCAAACCTCCACACACCACTGAATGCTTGCAGATGTGGCCCCCAAAAACACCCAATAACGGCTTGCATGTGTTCACTGTGTGTAAGAGTGTGTGTTTTCTAAATGTCCTCATGCTTTGATTCACAGCAGGACGGCTACCTTTTAAACATGCCACTTAAGGGATTGTTCACTTTAAAGGGAGTTCCTCCTGTTAAATGGATTGTTTTGTGGGTCTATTGCAGCTTATTAACCGGCAGAGTGTTTGCAGAGACTTTGCCATATGGTGAGCTTTCATGAGGGGGATGTTTGTTCACTGCGAGATAAAGCAGGCTGCCTTATCGTGACTTACCTTATGGCACACCACGCAGACAAGATCTGGCTTTGTAAAGTTGTCCACAGCTCAAAAAAGTGAGTAAATATTCATCAGTGTGCTTTGGACGTTTCTTTTACACTTTTCTTTTTTTTGTTTGGTACATTTGGAGTAACCCTATACCGTCTTTTACCGTCGATACTGTCTTTTGCACTTGTTCCTAATTAATTTCACATTGCTACGTATTCTGCTAACTTGTTTTCATTTGTTCTCCAACAGTGCTCCATTAAGTTGTGGTAAATGTAACATCATGTGATTGCGTTTATTCATTGTAGATGAGACGTGCAATAGTTGAACCTTAGTGTGTATGCTGCGAGATTGAGTGGACTGAAGAGTGAAGTCACGACATAGATTTGTATGTATAAAAAAAAGCATTCCTAGTCTGTCTGTGCTTAAGTTAATGTGTTGTCTGTCCAGCTGTTTTTGTTACATTAACAAAAGAGTAACAGCATCTGTGGCACTTTGTGTGTGATGCTGCATGTGTGAGAGGTTGATATGTGTGAGGAGAGATACAGTCTGTGCTTTGTACTCTAATAAAACAGGCCTTCTTTAGTAAATCTATGTGTGAGAAGTATTATTTGATTCTCATGTGCGACTTCCATATTCCTCTCCTGTTAAACCCAAACTTCTTGAGGAAACACTGACCCCTAGAGATGGAAAGTAGACGACACAGAACAGCAGCTTATTGTGCTGAACCAGCCTGGGTTTCATAGAAAGTTTAGTTTTTTTTCTTTTTTAATTAAATGCTGAAGTTTTACTTTATCGATCCTCTAAGAACTGCTTAAGTGTCAGAGTTTGACCACTGAACATCAACTTATTGGTTGAACCGCTTGCACCTCCTTTATAACACGTCATGAGTACACTTTACTTCATTTTTTGATGGCCACATGCCAAAAATGGCTGGGAACAACTGGCTTAAACCATCGATCCTACAAGGAACATTCATTTCTGATTCTGGATGAGCACAGATTTTGCAGGATGCACACAATGCATCTATTTCTGGCAATGTAAGATTAATAACTGCAACCTGATGAGGAAACTTTGTTTTAATGCCATACCACCAGACTACAGACCAGCATGTTTCCTCAGACTGAGGACTCTTTAATTCATCCTCAGCACTCATTAATAAAAAAATAGTTTAATTTTGATTTATCCGACCTGCGCGAGTCAGAATCCAACTGTGGCAAGCATTAAAAACAACTGTAAATACTATATCGTTTTAAGAAGCAGATTAAAGTTATCTTACTAAATAATCGTTTTCTAAAAATCCACAAATGTTTCTTTCAAATTTTATTTCATGTTAATACCATAAATATACAAAACTCAAACTATTTCACATGCAACAAAGGCCAGACAAGAGTGCATTACGTTTTCTTTTTACATGTGATTGATAATGGGGATCAAATTTTCAACTTTACAAAATATACAAGTGTCCCTTTTGAATGAGTTTCTTCTCTGATTCAGTGAAATAACATGGTCACAGGTCAAAAACACAGTTTTGTGTCAGCAAACTACAGACACGTCGCTCTGTACTGCAGACCAGCTCGTCAAATACATCAAGAGATCACCAACTGCAGCATGGCTTCATATAACAGCTGTTTAAAACTGGAGATGAATCATGTGGATGTCTGTAGCAAAGAAAAGTGGTGTAATATCTTATGGTAAAACATGGCAAGGGAACACATCACAAACCGAGATTTAAAAACAAATCTATATGGACATTTGGTAGATTTCTCACAGCTTTTCAGGACATAGAATAACACTTGAGGGAGATATCTTTTTTCGTCCTTTCATACCAACCATGCACGCATCCTCATCCACACACGCACAACTCTTGCAGGGTCAAGTTGCAAAGTCATTAAACACTTTTAAATCTAGCTGATGCTATGATCATGTCATTACAAAACCACACAAACGTAACACACAATATGAAATCAAACCAAAAACAAAGCTGCAACTTAAATTACACCATAAATAAAAACATGTTTGTCTTTTGCGCTAAGTTCAACGTAATACGAGAAATGTGCAGTGAATTTAAAACAAAATACTTCCAAACAAAAACAATACTGCCAAGATGTAGGCTGATTAATTCGTGACAAATTATTGACCATCAACTTCTCACAGGAGTTTTTTCATCCGCCGTAATGTTCAGTCCATACATTTAAAATAACAGCAGTACCAGTCATCAGTCATCCATTGTGCACATCGTCAGACACTCACCACCACTATGAGAGGTGCTAAAGCATGACACGAATGTAACCCACGTCCATATTTCACTCCAGTGACAGTAGTCTGTACAACTTAGTGCTGAATAACACTGTTATTATCGTATATAAATGAATGTATCTTAGTGATATCACTGAATGTGCATCAAGTCCAATCCTCTGTTGCCTTAATCCAATGCTGACAGAGGAAAAGTCACTGGACTGACTTTTTTTGTCTGTAAAAATGCAAACGGACTGTTAGTCTATTAAGTGTACATATACACGGTATCAATGTTTTTACTATTTTATGTATGCAGGTTAATCTCAAGATAAATCATAGCTTTATCACTGTCCAAGGCAGGTCACTTCTCTCAGTACTCCCTATGAATGTTACAGGAAACATGACGGCAGGAGGCCACGAACAACTGGCTCTCGGATTCATAGCAGCGTTAGTTTTGAACCAAATGTGAGGGACTACAAAAACAACTGAGGGACAGCCACATAGTAGTCTGTTAATGCCATACATACAGAAATGAAAATGTGAATAATGCTCACATTTTTCTCATTTGGCCACGAAAGCATCTGAACCCTTTGTGGTGAGAGCTGGTGACCTGGGTGTTCAGTGTGTCTTCACAAACAGATCCAAACATCATCAATCAGTCAAACATGCAAAAACTTTACAGCTCACTTCTCACAGAAACCAGAGGCAGACATTCCCCCGAAAACCAGTCTGTAGCCATCGAGAAGTGGACAGAATGACTTTGCCAAAATAAAAAAAGCTACCTGGAGTGTGCTAAACATGCATGTCGTTATCATGCTGTCAGATCTTAGTAAGCCACAGAGATGCTGACCCAGCCCACTTTGCCAATCAAAGTAGCACACAAAGCGGGAATAATTGTTCAACCGACAGGTGTCACTGGAGCACAGCTGGGGGCTGCGGGCAGGTCCTTAAATAAGAACATACTGACATATTTCTATTTATAGGGACTACCAGGATTAGTCAAGAGTCTCAGAATAGAAGCACAGATATAGGACGAGGTACAATTTACCTTTCAGATCTCAATGACCAAGCACTGGATTATAAAAAAAAAAGAAAAAAAGCCAGAGCCACTATGTCCTTGAAGGGAAGTACACATCCACACACAGGCCCAGCCATTTAGACATACACTGTACTTTCAGTATGTGACCAGGAAAACAGAACTATGTGCAAAAAACACCATGATCAGATTATCACTTTATCATGACTCTATACTGTATTAACCAGGCAGGTAGCTGTTTGGAGGTCATCACCGTGACAGAAAATAAGGTATGCTAGAACTGCGACCTCTGGCTGACCTCAAGATGACAAGAAGAACAGGGGAAAGCGAAGGAGTGAGATGAAATCCCACACACTCAGAGCACACCTCGAGTCACTTAGAGGATGTTTCAAGGGATGTGAGCAGACCAGTCATCTGACTGAGAAGCAGACAGGAAGGATGTAGGAGAGTTTTTACTGAAACTTGATTTTAAGTGAAGGCGGACAACTCTGGTCACTTTATCTGACTAATTTCTCTGTTATTTCTGGTCTCTGACTCTTTGCACTTTTTAGGCAAAGTGTGCAGGGCAATCTTAGCAGAACGACATTCATAAATAGAATCAATTTGATTTGAGAGCCTGCAGGGCCAGAGTTGTGCACCTCCATCTTTTAGGAGTATGTGTATATGCATGTACTGTATTGTGTGAGTGTGTGCATGTTCGTGTGTGTCAGTTTATGGTTTGAAGGCCCCACGAGCAGCATTGGTCGCAGCATTAGCCGCAGCGTTGGCAGCTGCAGTCTGAACGGTCTTGTTGGACATCACCCCAGTCGCAAACTCCTGCTGAGCCTTCTCAAAACTGGCACCGGTGGTTCGATACAGTGCGTGCACCTGGAAAGAGCAGAAGGGAAAATTAGCTGGAATCAAGTCGAAAGATTGAAATCTACCACAAGGTCTTGAGAACAGCATTGAATGATCCAGCTTGGCAGATCTTTCACTTCCTGGATAATCGTAACATTGATGTTTGGCCAGTGAATAATAATGACACACGTGTTATCACCCTGATAGTGTTTGCTTGGGCTCACATTTCCTGTCATTGTCGAAATGTTAGGACTGTCCAGCCTCCAGTATTGAATCTATATATAGGGTACCTCCACATTTTCGATTGCCAAATTTAACACTTTTCAAGCATTTTGAAGCTTTTCCACCATCTTGCAGCTGTGGTAAAATACATATTAAAGTACATTTATATAGTCTTTCAACCCAACCTGTCAAGGCAGATGGCAGCCACCATGAGTCTTGGTCTGCCTTTAAAGAGGTAGTTTTTCTCACCACTGTTGTGAGGTGCTTATTTGGGGGGGAAATGTTTAGTCTCTGTTAATAAATTAATTAAAGAGTATGGTCTACACTTGCTCCAATTGAGAAGCGTCATGAGATAATTTCTGTTGTGAATTTGCGCTACGACTATACAGTACATATAAACACTCAAAATGAATTATTGTGCTGTAAACCAAAATACGTGTAACCTGTTTGTAAGTAGACTTGGCATCCTATATAACCCGTCTGAGCCAAAATAAGCCTATCTCTCAAACAGGCAATTTACTATCAAAGTAAGTGAGTTACAATTTCAAGCTGTTTCCAAGCCAGGATTTCCAGCAGTGGTACAACCTTGAACGTAAACATTTACTGATACTGCTTGAACCTGCTTTAAACCTTATTTTAAAGGTCTACCTACTGCCATTTTGTTTAGTGCATCTCAGGTCTATTAGACACAGCAACACTGACATGTTGGACTTCTTTGTGATCGTCTTACCTTTTTAAACATAATGAGCGAGCCCACAGAGAGTGCGGTGAACAGAGCTGCAATCAGTAGCATGATGATGCCCACTGGGATACTGGTGTTCAGCCCAGTTAAAGCTGCGATCCAACCACTAGCAAAAGAAAACAATTGTGACAATATGAGTGTACTTCAGCACACGCTCATCAAGGCAAAGAATCAGTAATAGCACAAAATGCTCACCATGTTCCCCAGCCGGTGATGCCGATAGTTTGTAGGACGTGAACTCCAAACTGACAGATATAGACGAAGAAGAAGACAAAGAAGCGGAATGAACTGTCACTCCTGTAGTGGAGACAGAGAACAAGGTCATGTGAAACAATGTGCAGGCAATAAAATGTTTTTTTAAATACTAATCACAGTGATGTATCTGCAGAAACCAGTTAATTAAAAAAAACTATATGTTATTAATTGTTCAGGGTGAGAAATTAACAACTATGAATTATTTATTGAAGACAGTTGTAGCACTTTGCTTAATTCACTTTGCTTTGATTAAATAAGCTAGTTTTCTTTCAGTAAATCAGATGCAAGAGGCTATTATAATAATTAGACTGAACCCATCCTTCACTTTTGTGCTTTCTGGTTGACACCCCTTAAAATACATATTTATCAGTGCTAAGGCGCTAAATGTTTTGATAAATTACTCTTATTGGCTTTTAACTCCCAAAGCTTTTATTGCACTTTCATTAATGAGATTTCACTCGACAAACGGGAAATGTACTTGATTTGGTGCTTGGCATGTGTTAATAATGTAATTTGATGTGTGGTCGTGGTGTGTGGCAGGGTTAGGGTGTAGATGTGGACAATAGCATGGTCCATCTGCAAAACCCTAGAGAGGATAAATAATGAGCTGGTTGTCCACAGAGACATGTTTTCACTTCGCTTCTTACTACAATTGCAGAGGGCCGTGTAAGTTTCCACGTATCTGCTTACCTGAACGCCCCGTAAAGTGGTCTGTACCAGCAGACGAAAGAACACGGGGTAAAAAGCAGAAACCATAGCATGGCCAGGCCAAAATCTACACCACGAGAAGCATCCACACAGAACCAGGCCAGGCAGCCGAACATGTTCACAAAGAGTGTTCCTGCATGAACTGGAAGAAAAACAACAAAATGAAGACCTTGAGTGTCATTTGAGCACAAGAACGCTGTAAACTGTCATTTATTTTCAGCAAAATAAATACAAACTTCCTAAGGCATAGGAGGCAATACTTAGATGTATCAGATGATACACTTACACATCCAAAGGTTGTACATGATCTTGACGGTCTTTTGGAACTCTATAGGAATGTCCACTGCAATGTCATGGTAGAAACACGGGCCGACGGGGAACTTCTCTGGCAGCGGAGGCCAGTTGTTCTTACGCCCTGTGTGGACAAAGGCAACAAGATGATCAGCTATCAGTGCATTAACAGAGTTTTCACCTCTAACTGAGTCAATACACTATGACGCATACTTATATCAAGTCTGTGTCCAAGAATCGGAACAAAAGAATGAAGTAGAGTACATTGCCAATCAAGAAATACAAGGGACTGACTGATGACAAATATTTAGCACCGATATTTTGCAGTTTCAATGAAAATCTTGGTGTCAAAACCAGAAATGGAAAGTAACATTTACTCAATTACAGTTTTTAGGTACTTATACTTGACTTGAGTATTTATATTTTATACTTCCATTCCACTACATTTATTTGATTACTTTAGTCACTAGTTACGTTACTAATTCAGATTATTCAGCGCTGACTATCTATTACTCATGACATGTACCCAATCAGAGATATTGAGTAAGACCACTGAGTGGTGACAGAGAGGATGCTGCATCAGAGTCCATGCAGCACATTTTATATGAATTTATTTAATGTACAATCAGACAAAAACAGAGATTGCAATATTCGGTAAAATGCTGAACACTGGATCCGATAATCAGCCGGGCCGTTAACATCCCTTGTTAATACCGTTGCAAAGTTTTTGGTTACATTTTAAGTGATGTAATCTCCCTATTTATACCCTAAAACAAGTAGATTGTGGGTAATGTATGGGTGTCAGAGACTGAGAAATGTTTATTATTATATATTATTGGAAATGACCTGGATAGATTTGAAAATTGCTTTAACATTTTTGAGGAATTTGGAACCCAAAGTGGAAAAAATACTCTACATTTGTTTTAAAACTAATGCTAGCGTACCTTTTTCAATCAGAACTCTTCTCAGTTTTTGATTGTGTTAGCCACAGCACGTTAAGCTGAAATAGCACTTTCCCCACCGTATCAAAAGTTTTATTCTCTGATTGTACAACTTGACTTTTCTCTGCTGGGACCTCATATTTGTTTCATAACTGCTTAGTGTCTAAATAGTTGGATATTATGTAGATATTTTGCAGAAACCTCAATTATTTCAAACCGAATCTTCCCAATAAGATGATTCATTTGCAGCAGAGAGAAAAAAAAAGTTTATTCATGCCTCTACTGAATGCTTAATAAATGAATGAACATTGTCTTATGTGTACATAATATGTAACTTAGAGAATTATAACGTTCATGTATTTTAACGTATGTTCATATATGTTGTCGCCATGGTAACACATAAACTTTCTGAGTCTTATCAAGACAATCATGAATCTGGCTTTGACTGGGATGGACCCTTCAGACTCTGAGGTTAATGAGGTGAGTGATGGACTGACTGACCTGCGGCTCCGTGGGACTGTAGCTCTCTCTCCCGACGATCGAGCTCTGCTGCTTTCTTCTCCAACTCCTCCTGCCTTCTCAACAACTCAGCCTGAGCACGCGCTTGGTCCTAACACAGACACAGAAATGCTCTTAAAACTCCCCACCCAACATCTGACAGGTGTTATAATAACCAATCAGGTGAGTAATGAAGGTATTTTTCCACTCAGGTAAGCTTAGGTGTGTTAGTTTGAGAGAGGGGGCAAAAGGGGTTACGACTGGAAAAGCAATCAGCTACTGTTGTTCGCTTACTTGTCTTCTTTAGTTAGTCTTAGACTAGCTCTAAAATTGTACTGCAAGTGGAAAGCTAGTAGTGGGGAAAGGGCATTAAATGAATTCACACTTTTGGAGACAGTGACAAGAAGGCGTATGAAAACATCAGATGACAGACAGTACCTCATTACGCCGCTGATGAGCCATCAGAAAACAGATGAATATATGAAGGACAAGAGGAAATGTGAAAGAGAAGCCAAGACAGAGAGTGTCTTAATAATGTTATAGCGCTGTGAGTAAAAAATGTCTAAAGAAAAGTCAAAGGTCAAAAGAAAACTACATGGTTTAATGTACATAAACATGTTTCTGAGTCGTACCTGAGTCTGTTGCTGTGAGTACGCCGGCGGCTCTTCTGTGGGCTTCATGATGGCCGGTTGTGTGTTCTGGGCAGGGGCAGGAGCAGATTTTGGGGCATTTCCAGGGGCCGCCTGTAAACCAGCACAGACCTGCTACGTTAATATTTGCACAATCAAAAGACAGTGAATGAAAACTGTAATTAGGCCACAGTCATATTTTGCCAGTTAAATCCTCTGTGACTGAGAGGTGCAGGAAGAGAGAAAGAGGGTAGTGGATAAAATGAGGTCACTGACTCAGAAGCACACACACCCCCACGCATGCACACACTCATCAATAGTGATGCTAGTTGTGCTGACCGTTCTGGCGTCTGTGAAGGGGTTATACTCCTCCAGACCGCCAGGAGGGGCAGACTGGGTCACCTGCGTCACCGAAGGATCCTAAGGGGCAGAGAGGAGCATGAAGGGTTTCAGGGTGTAAGCACTATAACCACAAAATCACAGCACGTTCACCGCTACTATGAATGTTCTGACCAGATATTAATGATGTGTTAACAACAGGTAGGCTGAAAACACAGAGCAGATGTTCATGATACTTAATAAAAACATTCACGTTATTATAATCCACTTGAAGTGGCCTTTCTTGAGCTTGTGGCTGTACTAAACAAGGGATAGGAATGGGAGGATACAAGATTTTATCGCAGATTGGGATAAAAACACTCAGGATAAGTTGATTGTGGTGAATTTGCATTATGAGGTTATCACAAATATCCTTTCATGACGTGACTTGAAAAGCTTTATAGCTCCTTAACATAGTCATATCTCAATTTTACCTTTGGCCAGCATTGATTTATCCTTTATTTATACAGGG
The DNA here is from genome assembly GCF_965226575.1 of Pagrus pagrus. NCBI lineage: Eukaryota > Metazoa > Chordata > Actinopteri > Spariformes > Sparidae > Pagrus > Pagrus pagrus. Next base: position 10,243,399 of record NC_140192.1, read on the forward strand.
GTGACCTCATGATTTATGATGAGCTTATTTAAGATAGTTTGATTGTTTTTTTAATAAAAAAGGTTGTTGACTCTAAAAAAGATGTGCGCTGCTTCTGATGCAATGAAATATTTGTTTGTGATTCCAGTATGTTTGATTATCAGAATAATATTGTGAATTGCAATCATTTTGGCCAGCATGATCGTACATTTTTCAGGTGCAGAGGAAACTGGAAAATGCCACTAAATGACATGCTTGCATGACAGGACAGTCTATCTTGCTACCATGTGCATTGAAGAGCCGAAAAGTCTGCAGGTGTTCATCCCAACCAAGACTCCACCCACTGATAAACACACTCTCCAGGGGAGGGAACAGTTAAATCACCTGCCTTAAGGTGTTCAGTCGTGATGGACCCCTGCAGACTGGTGCCAGCCTCTGCTCTGTGGTGAAAGGTAGGCTAGTTTACAAAGGGAGATTCAATCTGCTGGTGCACAACACAAATAAATGTGTGTTGCCTGCACCTGGCCCTTCGATGAGAAGGAATATTAACCACCTGAATTAGTCTTTTGTGTAACTACACTAAGTAGAAGTCAGTACTTGGAGTCAACATTACGACGTGTACGCATGCAGCGTATTAAATAAACGCAAAGTTAAGTTTAAGTGAGACAATATACAACCCCAGTAAGACGTTTAAATCTCCTGAGCCTGCGTCTCAGAGAGATGATTATTAATAACTGAGGGCACATAATGTACCTAACTGACACTAAACAGCCGGTTAGCTGTTTACTAAGCTAGCAGGTACCAGCAAATGTTTACAGACGGTGGGCACAGCGAGCTATCATCATGTGTCTTTGTTCTGCTGGCATAACCGTTATTACAACGCTGAAAACACCCTTTACAACAACGTGCTACACACTCATTTATCGCTTCCTTTGCGAAGTGAACAGCCAAATAATGTGAGTGATGAGATGAATAATGTCATGATGATGTGTTCACTCTGCTACCTAGCCGAGGAAAACCTCTAGCTAGCTGTCAGGCTACTAGCTAAGACAGTTTAGCGGGGATGCTAAGGTACGCCTGGCCTCATTGGGCTTCGCAGCGTACGCTTGCTAGCTAGCTAGCTAGCTAAGTTAGCTACCTGAAAGGGATTGCTGAAGTCCGGGTCTGCAAACGGGTTGCTGTCAAAGTCGGACATTGTACAGCCTTTCTAATAACGGGTTCCTGTGTGGAAGAGCTCCCTGATTCTCCAGGGAAGGTTCAGTCTCGTAATGTGACTGCCTCTCTCTCTGCTGCCTGCAGTCTTCTCCGCCTCCTTCTGATGGAGACCCCTCCGTTAGCAGGTTAGCCAGTAGCACAAAAATGGCAGCAGACGAGAGGATGCGTGATGAGCAGCACCCTGCTACGTCACCGTTTCAGCACCGCGGACAGCGTGACGTCTGCACAGGTACAGTACATGTGAACACACCGGTGCTGTTTACTGCCCTTTGTCTATAGATCATATATAAAATCATTATACGTGATAAGTGAGCACTGATGATATATTTAAATCACAGAGATAATTACTCATTTTCCTTTTGAGACAGGGCCAGGCTCACACATCAGGGCTCCCTGTTCACCTCCACCACCACATCTCCCACTTTATGTGCATTAGGTATGTACCCACCTTGTTTCCAAGTTTCCCACAAGATGCTGGAACACTACACTGTACTTTACTTAAGTATGGGGGTTGGCCAGTGTGTATTTTTCAGGGCCATTACAGATAGAAACCATTATTTGGGACGGATACTCATTTGCAGTAAAAATAAAAATCTTAGTGTCACAATTTAGAACAACCAGTGATGGAATAAAGTACAATTTACTCAAGTGCTGTTCTTTAGTCCACTTTTCAGGTACCTTACTTGAGTATTTCCATTTTCTGCGTCTTTATACTTCCTCTCCACTGCATTTATTTGAAACATTTAGTTTATTGCTTCTTGCAGACTCTGATTATTCAGTGTTTATAGGCTGTTATTTGTGATGTGTTACCAATCAGATATTGTAGTGGGCGGAACATTGTGTGATTGCTGAATCAGAGCCAAAGCAGCACATTTTTGAATTAGGTTTTTTTTTTTCGGCAGTCTGACAGAAAATTCACAGATACCGACAATCAGAAAAAATACTGAATATCAGCCCAGATAATTGGCCTACCCCTACTTAACTTTTTCCATTTCTATGTAACTGTATACTTACTGTATTCCTACAACTGCAGTTACCTTAAAGATTGAGAGTTTAAATGTAAATATATATGATGAACTTATAAAATATGATGTGTAGCTTTTGATAAAAATGTCAGCAATTATATAAAATTATCCCAACTTTACCAGCGACAACATTTATGCACACACATGAATCTATCATTAATAAGAATTTAAAAAAAAAATACAACACCCCTGAGTACTTTTGCTTTTCATATTTAAAAAGAAAAAATATCAAGAATCAACATTTTATTTCATGTAACCCTAAAGGGACTATTTATACAAATTAAAACTTTATCGCCCGTAAAGGCCCCACCCACCTGGGCTATGATGTTGACTAAAATAAAACAAAGAAGGATCTCAAATTATTTTCCCCAGATCTGATTTTAACGTCATCCCCGCGTTCATTCCTGTATGCACACAACACAGTGTTTGATCTCCTGTAGGTCAAATACCACAGCAATCTCCTCCACATGATGATTATGATGATTATGTTAATGATGATAATGATGATGAGGAGCATGATGTATGGAAGTGTCTGCCGGCTGAGTCGGTGCCTGTGCGAAAGAGCTGGAGAGGCGAACCCAGACTGCCTCCTTCATGATGTGTAACAGTGACCTCTTTCTCAGTGGCAATCCCAGACAATTTACCAGAAATCATTTTATTTCACTCGTCCCTATAAGAAGTATCAGACCCCCTGAGAGCTCCTGCGGTGTGTGCTTTTCCACATTGGCTTCGAGACTCTTTTAGTTGCCCCAAAATGGCCACTTGGGGGCGCTACGATCCAATAGGTCTCCTCAAACTCGTTTTGCAGAATCCTTTCTCATTTGCCATCAATTTATTTTCATTCAAACAAAGGGTGACCATGTGAAGAACATCACATCAGTTGACAGCCTGTAAATGTGATTTAAACATTTAAGCACCATTTACCCAGATTAAGTTTCAATTGAAGAACAAATGCTATTAGGAGGAAATCTTACAGTATGTGGTGAATGATGGAGGTTAAAATATTCCTTTTTATTGTCGAAACCAATTGCTCATTTTTGAACAAAAGGCACTGTGTTCCTTTGCTTTATAGTCGCCTCACACCTGATACATTTAACTTGTACTAACGTGCTTCTGTTAATAAGCAACTAAACACCTTCATACCTCTGCCTTCCAGTATACTGTACCTGTATAACATTTTGCTTTGATAGAGTCTGGATAAACACAAACTGTGGATTTATTACGATTCAGCCCCTGTCCGCAAACACATGCACGCAGGCCCACAAACACACACACACACACACACACACACACACACACAAAATGAGCATCGGTTCCTTCCCTAATCTTGTATTAATGGACCCAATCACAGACTCTATGAATAATCAATGGCCAGTGGTCTGCAACCACAGTGCTGAGACCTTGAGTGAAACTGAATTTTCCTAATAAGACACACACACACATACACTCACACACCTTGAGGCCCTAATAAGCACTAATGCACTGTGGGTTGAGAATACGTCACATGGTTTGTTTGCTGCAGAATGTGAAAGATAAACACGCCGTGCCAGGGCTGTGCAGTGTGTGTGTGTGTGTGTGTGTGTGTGTGTGTGTGTATCTATGTACTGTATATGTGTGTGTATGGAGAGCTGTCTGTCCTTGTCCACTCTCTCCTGCCTCTCTCATGCGGCTTTTCCACAGATGACTCTGTGAGGAAACAACCTCTTTGGCTAATAGCTGCTACATTAGTCTCTTAACCAGCTGGTCATGGCCATTTAGAAATGTTCATTAGGTCGCAGACCAGAGTGGGTAGGTGTGATAGTTCACTCCCCGCTGTTGACTGTAGAAAGACGGGAAAAGAGACGGCGAGAGAGGAGCGTGAGGCAGACAGACGGACAGACAGACAGATGGAGAGGGAGAGAGAGGCAATTTACTGGGCAACATGATGACCGAGTGTTAAAAGCCGCAGATGCAATTATCATCATATTGCCCTGAATAAGAACCTTGTGCATAATTAGATCTCATTAAGGTCTATGAGTGTTATTTTAGGGCTCTGAAAAGGTTGGATAAGCAGGACGTGATATTATGGGTTATTAATGCTGCAACATCTGGTGCCATTCTGGCAATAGTCTGGTAGTCCTCTGAATGAAAACTCAATGTTGAACTGACGTTACGGCCATATAGTAAATACAGTGTGCTATTTTTGTATAGATGTATGGGTGGAGATAAATAGATAGATATGTGGGAATGTAAAGCTTATATATATATATATATATGTGGTGTGTGTCTATGCATGTGAACCTGTTTGTGCTGTTGACCAGTCAGAGCACATTACACACCACGGAGGGAAACAGCCCCTCTGTCGCCGGAAAAAAGCGATTGATTCTCCATTTCCATATTAATGAGCAGATTTGTTAAGAGCCTGCAGGAGAGGGAGAAAATAACAGGGTCTTCATAGGGCACGACATTTATAAATAAAGCTGATGCAGAGAAAAATGGAAATTAAACCTTTTAGTTTAATAAATTTGAGGCGTCCGCTGCAAAGCGAGCGATTTGCATTTCCATTTGTGGCCAAATAATGAGAGTGCGAGTCCATGATGAGCCCGCTAGTGCTGCTTTTGGGTCTCAAACAGTCAGACAATCACTCCAGCGTGCAGCCCTCCACATCATTGTCATTAGCTCAGGCCTGTTAACCCCGCTACTTGGCTTTCTAAGATTATTCGGCGAACTAGAGATTCTTATTGTCACTTTGAATGAGGTATAGGGTTACTCTCAAAGTAAAATATATTTACTTCTATATTTCCCAACGTGGATGCATCTCTATCTTTCCCCTTAAATATTCAACATCTTCTTGTCACTTTAAAATGATCCTTTGTTGTTCTAAAACAAACCCTGTCAGAAAGAGTCTCTGTCTCCAGCTCTGAACACTTGCACTCAGACACACAGGACTCGCGCACACACGTGCACACACAAAGCATCACTGATTGAATTTATTGGGGAATGGATGTTGACTAGACCACTCCAAGTAGGCTAGATTGTTGTTGTTCCCAGATTGACAGACAGACCCAGAGCAGCTGATTGAAAGTGCCTTTTAGCTTGCTCTCACTGTATATTTGATTTGGCAAAATGGAAGGGGAGTCCAGTCTTTTCCCAGGATGCAAACACAAGTCCCTGTGTTTGTGTGGGAGTATGTGTGTGTTTGTGCGCGCCATGCGTACATCGACGAGTGGATGCTTTAGCAAATGCTGCATAAAATGTAGCCCTTTCAGGTATTAATTGAATAATGCAAGCACTCCTCTTGTCAGCCATCAAGTGGGCCACTTTCTCAGTGGCCTGTGCGGCTCAGCCTGCCTGTGAATTGACTAGATTTATCTGTGTTGTTCCAGCCAATGGATGCCATTTGTTCCAAATGTTTGACATAAACATGCAAAGAGCAGAGGCGTGCACTCATAAAATAAGCTTCTAGACTGTTGTTTTACAGCCCAAAGGGACCGATGTGGGGGGGGGCCCTCTCAGCCTATCAAATCATGTGGAGCTCTTGCTGAGCCAACGGCGTGTTAAAGTTCTCCTTCAACCAATGATGTGATGAAAAGGAACAATTGCCGCCATAAAGAAAGAAAGGGAAAGGAAGAGGAGCATGGAGGAGGGAGACAGAGTGCAGTTGGAGGAGAGATGTGCAGCGCTCGGCTAAATATGCATACTTATTTTCCATGCCTTTAATGGGACACATCTCATTGGGCGCCTTATGTCTGCTTCCAAACTATAAAAGATATTTAGCTTTACACCTGCAGAGAAATTCCCCATAATAAAGACAATATTGGCATACGGAGACTTTGCAGAATCCGCGCCATGCTTTCTAGTGCTGGCAGGACACCTATAGTAGTAATGCAGCTTGAAAAGAATTACACTGATGACTTTAGAGGTTTTATTTGACTTTTATTTCTGCATGGAAGTGACGAGAGAATGAGACTAATCAGGATATCCTTTACTGTAAGTGCCTTGTAGCGGCAGAGACTCCACTCAGATGTTGTCTATACTGTGTGTGTGGATTAGACTCAGGTGTGTGTGTACGTCGAGGTTCGATTTGCTGATTTAGCACCTCTCTAATTTTCCACGGGGTAATATTTGCCTTACCTACCGGCCATCTGTTTTTATTACCCGGGTGAATATGTTTGTCTAAGGATATCAATAATCATAAACAAAGCCATGACTCTTTCACCTCTCCCTCTGCACACCCCTCTCGCTGTCTCTCACACAACACTGCTCTCAGCTCGCTCTCTGATTGCACACAGTATTTCAGTGTGTAATTGGTGAAAAGCAAACATTATCAAGCCTGGTTTCAGTCAAACTACGCGCACACATACAGTACATAACCACACACACACACATAAATTCACTCACACTGTGCCATGGCTCGTGCCTTGACTGAGTGTGTGCTCTCCTATTACAGACAGTAATTACCGTCAGTCACCCTGTGTGTCCATAACAAGCCAGCATAATGCCCTAATCAGGCCTGGATTAATCTAACCCTCTCTCTAATCACTCTAAAAGTGATTTATATTGTTTTTCCTGTTCGGAACAAATGAAATCTGTAGCCCAAATTAATACTGGCTTTTCATCACTGGGAAGTTAAAAAGCCAGTAACCATCACATTCTTGTCATTAAGGCTGCGTCTGAGGAGACACGGACGTGCGCAAACACACACAGGCACACACACACACTCGCTCATATATGTGTTTAAGTTGGAAGGAAGAAATATATAATGTAATATTCCATTAACTTGGCAAACTAATAACATTAGTCTTCCGCTGAGAAAGGCTTTCAGACCATCAAATGGGGTCATCAGACGAATAAGTAAAATTTTATTGCTACTATTTCATATTCCATATCCTGCTACGATTTAATAATTACAACCAGAGAACGGGTGCTGATAAATTACTTTTGCATTGTGTAATAGCATCAAGAACTTTTTTGAGCTGTAAATTAAGCGCACTGAGAGTTTATTGGCCAGCCTCACGTGTGTCAGCACAGAAATATTTTTGCGCCGTAATGGACGTGAAATCATTTTTTTTTTTTTTTTTTACCCATCTACCAATTATTCTGATGAAAAATGCTCTATATCCTTCTGTACAAGTCATTTGTCAAATTGTATCAGCCACAATCTTGCAATTTCTTGGTCCCGAGCTTTCATTTAAGATAGCATGCCTCCTATTTTGGTCCATGCCTCCTACTTTGTTTCATTTCCATTGTTAAACAAATCAATTCCAACCCTGACTCGCTTCCCATTGTTTTTCATTATGAAGAACGAAGGCCGGACACGAATCATAACAGAACCCTGAAATTTCCTGCTCACTACTCAGTTTGTGCTCTGAATACAAACCAACTCACAAGACGCACATTTAACAAATGCAAATTGTGAGCCAATCTGGTGGAGCTATCTGGGCTGCCGGTTCCATATTCATTTCCTCCACCCCACTGTTCACAAACTCCAAAAACAATCCAGGGGTTAACCTGAGAGGGAGAGGAAATGGAGGTCTGACAGTGTCCACTGTCTCGCTCTCTTTTCTTCTCCTTTATCTCTTTCTCTTCCACACGGTCTCTCACCTTTGCTCCCCTCTCCTTCCTCCCCTCTCCTCCCCGCTTCTCCCCTCAGTCCCCTCTCCCCTGTTCTCTTCATGCTGTGTAATTCTCATCTTACACACTCTGTTGCTCTGGACTATGAATAATGCATGGTGTGTGAGAAATCCTCAATCTCATGCTTGGCTCCCAGCGAGCATTACGGAGCTTGCATCTCTATTACGGAGATGAATAGGAGAGAGGGGAATATCGCATAGGATACGCTCTAACTTCATTCTTTGTTTTCAGCATTAAAGCCCCAATCTGGGATTTCTTTAAGTACATATGAATTATGTATATAAATATACAAGGAGACGCTTGCTGATGAAAAATAATACCGTCAAAACTTTTGTAATCCGCAATATCGCCACCAGAGCTTCATTTTTCTCCAGTGTCACAATACAAATAAATATGAACAACAAGAGCAAACTATTTACAGCATGAGAATAGATTTTAAAATTCATGCGTTCGTATGCTGCCAGCCCTTGAAAAATAATTTATTTTCAGTTAATCAATTTTTATAGAGAACTACTTTAAATTCAATCAAATAATGCTATAAAAAGCACCTCCATAACATTTTGGTGTGTTTCAATTCTGTAGGGTTTTTCACTCTTACCCTCGCTGTGATTTGATTTTATGGAAATGATAAGATGGCAACTGCAGAGACAATTCATTTACAAATACAGGAGTGCGAGTGTACACGAATCTTCTTTCCGCGCGAGTCCCACCGTTTGGAAATTTGTTCACAGCTGGAACACAACAGATAACAAAGCAGAATCAGGCTGCTGCTCCCTGTGAAACGCTCTGAGAAAAGGTCAGGTAAAACTTCATTATGTTTTCGAGCCACAGTCTCATCACACTCGGAACAAATGACTGCGCGAACGTTACTGTAGACACTGTGGAGAATGTAAACTTAATGAAGCGGCTGAGCTAAAGGTGATAACTTTAAAGATGTAGTATGTAACATTTCTGCATTGTCTGACAGCAACTAGACCAATGTTGTATATATTATGTTGACTTGTGCACTTGCGTCAGGCTTTCCCAAAATGTTTCAAAAAATGTTCAAACCCATGTCATTTTGCTCAAGGTAGCCCATCGCTTTAACTTCTGACTGAGGAAGGAAGGAATACGATTTTAAAACACAACCATGTCTATTGTTTGCATTGATGACTCCAATAGCAGAAAATACATAATGCGCCCTTGAGCATTAAATATGTGAAATTTAATATAGCAGCAAACAGCTCTTTGCTATGTTAAGCTATATGGAGATAGACGGAGTCCTGACAGAATTACTTCACACATGATGTTTAACCTTTTAACCCAATGTAAACGGACCTCCTGTGGGTGGCCTACATCTGGTCGCAGGAGATTGTTGTTTACATTAATAAAAAACATAACAGCGAGAGCATCCACTCTTTTTGTCACTGAAAAGTCTTCCACCTCATCACGTTGTTTGTGCGTGATGACGTCATTACATTACATGACGTGCAGTGCAAAACGTGGTCACAACGAGAGGTGGATTACCCTGAAATGGCCTCAAGAGATTGTTGTTTAGATGTTACCGTTAAATGTTAGTGTTAAAAGCTAAGGCTTCTGTCATCTGCCTCATCACACTGTACGCTTGCGATGACGCCATTATGTTACATTTATTGCAAAACGATGTGACAACGTGCGGTGTCGTCAGTGAGTGCCGGGAAAGGGACCAAAGAAGCAGGTTGATAGAGGTCAGACGTTGAGTCAGTAGTTTTGAGTATGTATTTATGGTTTTTGATCATAGTGAATGTTGTAGTTGTGAGCTTATTCAACATAGGGAGATACTCCAAGAACTAATATCATAATAAGCAACAATACCAAGGGAAGCTCTGGGTGTATAGTTCTATTGCAGATGAATCAAAATGCCTTCGGTATAAAAATGAGCATATCTCAAACCTAAAACATGTACATAGTTCAAAAGAGTGAAGGACTGCTAAGGAATATTTTGTCCATGTTTCTACATTTACAAATCTTTTGGATCACTATGTTTGCGTCAAACAGTTTTCAAACCGTTTTGAAAATCTTTCCTTGTCCTCTTCTTTGATTTTAGATGAGGCCACAGCAGGGGACGCTGACAAGAACACAAAGATTTTGCTTTCTACTGAGCGAGCGTTATGTATGCATTACGTGTGTGTGTGTGTGTTTTACTATACTGTACATGTGAGCCGTGCTACGACACAGAGCCATGTTTTATGGGGTGTGTACATTCGATAAAAGCACTGAAGAGTTAAAGTGCTTTTCTACCATGCTCAAAGCCATGTGTCAGCACTAGACCACTAAATCCACACAATTCCCTTGAACAGTTTCCCTTCCTCTGATAGTCTATCATGCCTCGGTTTCAGGTGGCTGGCCACTGTGGCTGACGGGGCCGAGTCCTTGAGGAGATCATGTGTCTGTGGAAAGTACAGGACAAGCGCTGATGTTTGAGCTTTCAAACCGATGTCCCAGATGTTGCCTCCTTTTCCCTCTTGTCTCTGCTGTGTTTCATTGCCAATGTCTTTATGATATGAGGTCCATGTCTTGGCACATACAGTGATACGATGTAATGGAACATATGCCATCGTGAATACATGTTGTTAGTGTAGATTTTTTCTCTCCTTTTTCTGATACTCTGAAAACATGTTCCTCATATTTTAACCAATCTTTATATTTTCCATCTTTATGTTCTGCTCTACCTCGTATCTCACATCATTAGTAACATAAAGCAGGCAGAGAGAATATTATAGATAAAAACCTCCCCATTATTCCATGGTGCTGAAATCTTACAGAAATATGACTCCCATTCTGGTAGACATGGCTTCCTCTTTTTGTCTTTTTCATGCCCACTTTGGATGACGCCCAGATGAATCACACTAACGACCTGGGCCCTGTGCTGCAGCACTGCTCTGGAATTAATATCTAAGGAATGGAGATATAGGGCAAATAGATGAGAATAGGAACCCGATATTCACTCTTGGGTACTACGTGCTCAGGCACAGACACACACACATACATGCACCCGCTTATACTGCACACAGAGCCTGACAGGCAGGCTATTATCCCCCAGCCCGGGCTGCCGTAATTGGCTATCGCTTTTTACAAATGTGGCTCCGTCTGACTCGCATATCAGCTCCCGTCTCATCAACTGTGTAGGGGTCACCATGCCCGTGCTTGTGAGTGAGTGAGTGTGTGTGTGTGTGTGTGTGTGTGTGGAGGTGTATGTGTATGTGTCTGTATATGTGCATGTATATATGTAGGGGTCACTGGTGTGCCCATCCCTCTCATGTCTCCATTTCACATGTTCATTTATGTCGATGCTAAACGAGCCAACGGATGCTAAGTGTGTCAGTGGCCGGCTCCTCTTTAGCAGCGCCGGAGTATTTAGCCATTAGTCTACTAATAGCATCAAGATCATTCCAACACCGGCTAGCTGATGATGAAATATTAGCTTAGCTCAGGCCGTCATTAGTTAGTCTGGGCTTGCCTTGGAGGTCAGGTCCATCTTATTTCTCACACACAGAGATCAAACCCAGTTATTAACTGAATGTGCAGATTAGTTTCTTAATTTTATCAGTGTGTCAGAAAATCTAATTTTTAGACTTGACAAAGACTTCTGCAGCCTAAATCAGCTGAATTTAATTTAATTTCCTCTTCATTATCTATCTGCTCGGATGTTTTTTTACAGCTTATTCTGTGTAGTTGTGTGTATCTCTACTGGATTGTTGGGATACAAACATGGAAACTGTAACATGTTAGGGATGCACAATAATATCGGTATCGCCAATAAAGACTAATTTTAAATATCACAATTATGTAATATCTGCATATTGCGACACCCCTAATAAATATATATATCTCCAACTGAACAAATTTAAATGGAGAATATTTTTTATATTTTTTTACACTGTACTCTAGTATCGATGGCTTGTAAATTCTGTCATGATCTGAAGATTTACACATTTGTCTGAACTTTTGCTATCACCTGCAAAACGCCTCATTTAAACTGTCGGTCACACTGACAAGTGTTGGATACAGATTCAGATCCAAACATCATAAAATCACACACAAAACTAATATAATACTAATGATCAATTACATTGCACATACAGTACATTGCATTAGCTGAAAGCTGAAAAAACAGGTTGCTGCAGTTTATAACACACAGTACTAATACTAAATCACATATCATATCCAGGATCTTCTGCACTAGGGCTGTAACTAATAATTATTTTCATTATCAATCAATCTGCTGATTATTTTCGCTCATGTTTAGTAAAATGTAAAAAAAAAAAAAAAAATGCTGATCACAATATCCCAAAGCCCAAAGTGACGTCTGCAAATCGCTCCAAAGTCTTTTCATTTACTGTAACTACCACAAATGACAACAAAGCAGCAAATCCTTACAGTTAAGAAGCTGAAACCAGCAAATATTTGACATTTTTGCTTGAAAAATGACTGAAACCTTTCGTTGATCATCAAAGTAGTGTGCAACTAATTTCCCTCTGATCAACTAATCGATTAATCGGGGGATAATTGCATCTCAGTTGTACACTCTGAAATGCATATAGGGATTCGGACACTGTAATGCAATGAAATCACGAAGGTTATGCTGCTAATATGTTTACCTTTTGTATTTTTTTTGTAGAGATCAATCTCCTGTCTGACTGTAAAAACTTGATGACTTTAGACGCCTGTCAGCCTGACTTGACTTCACGATGTGCGGAGGAGTCCTAAGTACAGAGGAGTGTTAAGGAAGGAGACAAAGAACAGGACTGACTTATGAATGAGCCACCTCTCGTAGTTTTACTTTAAGAAGAGTCCCTGAAGTCATAGCGTAATTACTTTCCCACTAGGCGGGGCTCCGGAGCTGAAATTACATCACGCATAATGGGGTTGATTTAAACCTATATTCGAGAAGGCAACTGCTTGCCTATCATACTCTTGCACCTTGTTAATCCCTAACCAATGAATTAACCCTCATTACCAGTGTTGGAATATAGATGAGCGCTCTCTCTCCGGCTCTTGCTCTGAATTTTCTCCCCTCTGTCCTGTTCCTTACCCTCCATCTAGCTCTCTGTGATGGGGGACGTCTGGGGTCAGCGATTCTGTCCTGTGTCGGCCCTGATAGTTCCTCCTGCATTCAGATTATTCTGACCTTAGATCAGCCCTATCAGCTGACCACTAAAGCACTTTAAACCCCAACCTATCCGACAGCCAGCTGCTCCCCCGCAGGGCGAAGATTGCCTCATATCTCTCGGCTTGTTTGTCTATCTGTCTCTGTCTCGTGTGAACAGAGGGAACAGTGCGACTAAAAAGGAAGCCATGAGCAAATGCTCCTCAGCAATGCTTCAATTTCAAATGACAAAGTAGAGACGGAGAGCTGAGCACTGGTGTGAGATGAGCTTTATCCTCAGGTGTCATTTAAACCTGGCCTCCTCCAGTCTGTAAATAACACGCCTTAGCTCCACTTTGCACACAGGAGTCAAGTGCTCTCAGCCAAGATTGGAGTAGAGGAGTGTGTGTGTGTGTGTGTGTGATTGTGTGCGGTTTTACCCAATGAGACGCCAGTACATCCACCATTCAGGCATTTTTATAAAGCACATGAATCAATCCAGCTCGAAGAATTCGCTCCTGCTGTGAATGTTTGATTTATATGTTTCGGATCAGAATCCATTGGATCACAGTTTTATTGCCCTCAGTGTTTTCTAATGACTGTATTTGATCGACAGCTGGCACTCAGTTATCCTTCGCTGCAACCATTGTTTCAGACCACTGACAAGAAGCATGAAGAGATCATTTATATCACACGTACAGAAGAGATAAAAAACAGGATTTAATCCTTAAATTTATGAATCATATGTTCTCTGTGCTGCACTGTTTCCTCGTCCTTTTTTTGGCCGGTGCATCCTGTGAGAGGTGGCGCGCCTTGTGCTGGTGCATTCAGATGAATGTCCGGTCTTATTGTGTGTGACCTCCGTCTCTCTGGCTGTTCGCTGTCTCAGATAACATTTTGACATTCCAGTCTCCTCTCTCAGACACTGCGATACCTCGGACCGAGGGTGGATGGGGGGCCCAATGATAAGGCTTCACTCACAATTAGCAGGCAGGAGCAGGGAGGCGAGAGGGGGAAATTGAACTGTCAGAGAGAGAAGAGAAGAGAGGAGGAGCGGAGGAGAGGGAGAGGAGGGTGGGGTGGAGGGGGGGGTGACCCCATCCTGCAAAATGGAGCCCGTCATAATTTGTTCATTTGGTGCCCATCAGGCTCTACCTTCCCTCTCTAACACCGCTCTGCTGACCTTCCTCCCTCTCTTTCACCCTCCGCTCTCTTCCATCTCTCTCTCTCCATTTCACCTTCCTGCTTACCTTCACTCATCGCAGCGCCACTCCGCTCACTGTACATGCGATATGATTGTGCTCTCCCTTCAGCCGCGCTCGCGCTGCAGTTATTAACAACATTATTCTTATTAAATGCATCAATTGGTGATTTAAGGGAAAAAATTACCAGAGGCTTCAAGAGCTGGGAGTCGGGAGAAAAGGAGCTAACAAGACCAAGGCCCTGTGCCTGGCTTGCCTCTCTGGAGGATGTGATGGATGGTAATGTTAATATTAAATAAGCAGAGAGGCTTTTAGCAGCTCTGTATTTAAATGTCAAATGCTGATGGGCCCTAATGAGATAATACTGCTGAGAGCAATTAGACTGCTACACACAGAGAAGACTGTTCACATCAACACCAGCAGACTCACACACATACAGTAGGTGCATATGAATTGTACACTGTATATCGTCGAGTGGGGGACACAACTTAAAGAGAATATACAGATTGTTTTAAATGTATAACTTGATTTATTCAAGGGCTGTTTTGAAAAGAAAGCCACCCTCTCACAGTATGTTGCTACTGCAACAACATTGTATTCAGTCCTGCACGGAGCTTCAGCTCTTGTGATGTTAAACAACTCAAACACAGTTTGTTAAGCAGGCCACACCACACTTTTCTAAATGCTACATGCTGCTTCGTCCACCACAACAGGACTAGAACCAGGTCTTATTTCTTATTAATCAAACTTCTACACACATAACACACTTGGTGTCTGTCCTGACTGTGTGCTCATTTTGTCCCAGGTGCAATAAATCCATTTTGAAATGGCAAATAGATGCTTTTTCCTGTACATATCCCTTTATATACTCTTATACATAACTTATAACATACTGGCCTGTTTCTCTCTTTCTCTGGAGGGAATGCTCTAAATTCAAGGCCGTCACTTTGTGTTGTAAAGTGGTGGGGACGCAAGGGCTCAGATGAAAAAGAGTTCAGTCCTCAACATTTGCAATTTTAGACAATGTAATGTGGTATGAGGTCAACGTAGATATTAACGATGGGTAAAGTAAAAATGCATAATGTTGGTCCAAGCAAAAAGTGGTGGGGACAAATGGTCTCCAGGGTCTCCAGTGTGAATGACACCTTTGCCTAAAAGACACTATTAAGTGGATACAATCTAACGTAATAGATGCTCATTGTTTGAAATTGTGATCTTATTAATTTTAAAAAAATCTTTAGGGTGGATTAAGATTTTTACATTCAGCTTTTATAGTGCTGGAGCAATTTATACAATAGAAAAATTGTTGGTAATGTATGTCACTGTATTTGATTTGCTAGGAATAACCAGTGTCCATAGTTTCATTGCAGCTTGATAAAAGTGGCAACAGACGTTTTTTTCCCCTCTAGTGTTTCCAAGTGGTATTATTGTTGGCGTCACTGTTGCAACTGGATCGTTACAAATAACAACAACACAGGTCAAAACGTGAGTTTATTCAATCATTTACAATAGAAATGGATCGCCAGTTAACCTTCCTTTTCCCCGGTGACCGTGTGCCCGATGCAGACAAAATGGTATAGTGATAGAGGGGTTTATAGGAAACCAACGCAGATGGTTTCATTAATCTATACCCATTATATTGTGCATCAACATTAACTTCATAATGAGATATTGAAGCAAAAAAAGTTTAATTAGAAACAATTAAGATTAAGGCGTCTGATTGGTTAAAAGGTGAAACTTGCTGTCCTGTGCTTGTTGGATAATTTAGTTGAAACTATGGAGAATTGAGAGCACTTAAATATATATGAATATTTTTGATTGACTTGTGTTGATGTAAAACTTCTGTCACCTATCTCTAAATGAAAATCAGGCTTTGACTGAAGTTGTTTTGCTGCAAAGTAGCTCCTTATTGTACAAGTCTTGTTTCAGCAGTTGGGCTACAGGTTGACCTGAGCAGTCTGCTGATAAGACGATATAGATTTTCATCTGTTTAAATCTCTCTGTCTCTCACTCTTTACACAGTACAATGTGTGAATTGTTATATGTCAGCAAAAGAGTGTGTGTGTGTGTGTGTGTGTGTGTGTGTGTGTGTGTGTGTGTGTGTGTGTGTGTGTGTGTGTGAGAGAGAGAGAGAGACGGAGAGGATACAGGTGTTGTTAGCAAGCTCTGAAGGTGACTGCTGGTCTCATCCATCAAACAGGCTTTCCTCGGGCTGATCCCTAATGGATCCCCTCAATCAGAGCCGCTCACTGTCAGTCGCAGTGCAACAAAATGAGAAATCAGGCAACTGGTCGCGCAGCCAAGGTTGGGAGTCATATAAAGGGGACAAAGTGATAAAGACCAGCTCGTGTCCAGCCTGTTGATTAGTATTGAGTGATCCCAGCCTTCCAGCCGGTCATGACGGAAACAGGACATCAATCTGGACAAAGCTACTTCTTCAACAACTATAATTCAGCGGCACGTTTTTACTGTATTCAAACCTGCGAAACCTGTGACATGTCGGTGGCCACAACATATGAGTCTCTAAGTGTTTTACATTAAGTGCTTTTAATAAATCAATATGATTTGATAACAGGCTGTGGACTGAGTGTACCAGAGGTTTTGATTTCATCCTGTTCAATTTACAGCAGTAATGTAAATGGAGATGGTAAATAGGCTAAGCCCTCTCTGTTCTTTAAAAAACAGTCCCAGCTAATGTAGTTATCCAATGTAAACGCACTTCACTTACCAAAAGCCATTAAAATCTATGAAGAGGGGACAGATTCAAACACTTTATTCTTCTGTGTCCTGGCCTCCTCACTATGGTAAATGCTGGTTCTGTCTTCCCTTCATACTGATTTGATTTGAGAAGCTAATATCCTGAAAGCCTCTTCTTACTGTTTGTCGCCAGCTTTCCCGTTCTTTCAGCTTTAAAAGCCCAAAGCCTTTATTATTGAAAAGGCCTCTCTTTGGTTTTTAGGGTCTAACAAAACTGTGTACCAGCTTTTCCTCAGTGATCACAGAATGAAAAGGGTTTGAGTGCTGTTGGTGCCTAAAGTAGGTTCATTATACAGAATGTCTGTTTGGATAGAAGGTGATTCATAAAAATATGGCGGTACAGTAAAAAAAAAAAAAAATGCACTAAAAGCTCCCTGTCTTGTTGCAGGTTGTGTCATGATGAAGTCTGGGAGTCATTAGTACCCTGAGTCAATATCAAGTTGTAAACAAGCCGTTATTGTCTTTACATGGAGCGTAAACTTACATTTAAAAAGGGTAATTGTTGGACATACAGGTAGGAAGTAATGGTTCTTTACTGGCAGTGATGGATTGTAACTAAGTACATATTTACTCAAGTATTGCTTTTAAGTACAATTTTGGGGTACTTGGACTTGAGTTATTTCCATTTTCTGCTACTTTATACTTCCACTCCACTACATTTTGGAGGCAAATATTTTATTTTTACTACACTTATTTTATTGTAATTACTAGTTACTCTACACTACTTATACTGCATCAGAGCCAAAGCATTTTTAAATTCATTTGTTTTATTGCCAATCAGATTTTAAAAAAAATGCTCTACATGAAAATATAAGTAAAATATACTTTTAGTTGTACTTTTGATACTTACCTTGTTGCCAGAAAATTACTTTTGGCACTTACAGTAAAGTACTTTTGATATCAAATACTTAAAGACTTTTACTTGTATACCTTTGTATGGGCAACTTTCACTTTCATTAAAGCAATATTTTAATATCTTTTAATGAATCTTTTATTCCAGTATGACATTTGGGCACTTCTAACAATATTGTTTATCTCTAGGTGAAATAATGTTATAATGTGTAGTCTGCAGATTACACCTAAGACCTACACTATCCAAAAACAGCTCTTATGACTGCTACAAATTTAAGCTTTATTTAACTGAGAATGAGATTAAAAATCTCTTTTTCAAGAGAGGCAGCAGCACAGTTACACGGTTGCAGACTGAAAACAAACATATAAAAATAACAACAATCAAAACATCCATAGCCAGAGCACCTTTCTTCTGTGACATTCAGAATCACTTTAAATGCATCCAGTGAGACTGAAGGACTGTGTTTATGTCTGCCATTAATATACAAACATGTTTAGATATCTAAATCTAATTGGGTTAAGGTTAAGGAAAGACTGTGGTAATGGTTAAAAGAAAAATACTTCTGTTTCGAGCAAAATACTCTCAAAGTAGCCAAGATTATATGGATACTACTATTGTGAGTCGCCCAAAAGCACCATAAATCACAAATTTCATGATCATAAATAAAAAAGAAGGTCTAATTATTATTTTCTTTAATTGGTAAGTTATACTTTCTGTAAATTAGTTGTGTGATATAAGGATCTAAATGCACAGCCTTCACTGCACTGCTAGAATTAAGAGGCCTTTACTGACACATATTTAGTTTGCCTTAAATGGAGTTTAAATATTTTGAAATCTGTTATATATCTAAAAGTAAATATATCTGTTTTTTAATATGTTCACCTTACTTCTGAGAGAGGATTGTCACAATATGAGTTGATTTTAACAAACATATGGGTGTAAGTGTTTTAACAAATGAGCGAGGCTGTCGGAGAGATAACCGCAAACAGCAAATAATATTTTTGTTTGGTCTTAAGCAGCTGATAGTGTCAGTAAGTCATATCCACTCCAGTCATTCTTTGTCCTTGTTGCAGGCAGGCAGGCACTCGCCTGTTGACGTATGTGGCGATATTAATATTGGTGGCACTATTGATTTGGAGGCCTGCACACAGTCATACATACAGCTGTCCGGTGGTGGGCTTACCAATCACCATAAGTCAGTGTCTGGCCGGGAACACCAGGGGTGGTGTGAGCACCCATCAGAAATTAATCAGAGAGATTTAATACAGCCTTCGTCTCTACTACTTCGGTTCTCACATTATTCACACAGCATCATGCTGTTTGGCTGGAGTTTGACTCAAGAGAAAGTCAACAAATAAGAGAATTATGGTGCTCTAACTTCTGATTTACAGAAATATTGAAGACATAGACTGGATTTATTGTAAAAGAACAGCTGTTTGAAGCCTTCCAGCTCGCTGTGTCTGTCTCTTTGTTTTACCCTCCACGCTCCTCTTTCTCTCCGGAGCTAATGAAGGCTCCTTGGTTACAGTCCATGATTATCATACAGATAGGATCATATCCCATTGATTTTATGCAGATGATCACCTTTCTGTGTACGCAGGCCTGATGGTGGTAGTAATTTACAGAAGAAAATCAATTACCCTTCTCGTCTGCAGGAGTAATTGTTTATTATTTTCCTATTAGACAAACTGTGTTGATCAATGTTATGGAAAGATTGCCCATGAATACTATCAACATAAATAGATTTGCCTTCGACATTAGTACTAGTTTTCCTTTAATGACCTGTACAATGTCACGCCAATGCCACAGGCTGAGGTATAAGCACTAACGGTATGTGATGGATTTGTGTGTGTACTTGCATGTGTGTGTGTTTGGTGTGGGCTATAAGCAATGAATGTGGTACACTTTCACTGTGTCGTTTTACATCCCTAGGAACCATCTACAGCCCTTGACTTTACCACAGATACTCAATGGAGGTTTGACGGCAAGATGAAACAATTAAATTCAAGTTGCTAAGCACAGGATCCTGCCATAACACTGTTGTTGCTTCACAAATGTGCTGTTGATGTGAATAGTCAGTGGTTCCCCTGGCCCCCATCCGCAGCCTCTGCGACTGCATCACTGTCGATTGATCTAGACACAAACTAATCACTATTACTCACTGAAGTAATTGGCCCGGCCCAGATCACAGAGTAGGAACCGATCGACTGGTCCGGGGATCGATACTCTGATCAGAAGATGTGGGAGCAGAAAGTAGGGATGCAGAGGAAGGTGGAGGGATGTTTTGTAATGTGGCAGATCAATCTGGCTGAACAGAACAGTTTCTGGGTGTGTTCTAGTCCACCTGTCACACTCACTGTGTTGCCCACTTGAACTCAGCTGCTGAGCTGTTTTCTCGGGTACAGTGCTCCTCTGCTCGACACATATTTGGACTCAGGAGAGGCTCGTGGTCATTACAAATTCTCACACACTTCACATGGGTCAATGACCTAGCCCAAAAGACGCCTTCCCAATCGATCGACGGCTGGATCAGATAAACAGATAAACTGATGCAAACGCAGCTTCAGGCAACTGAAAGCCGCAGAATTTTGCACAGTTAAACACACAGTATGTAAATTTTACTGCAAGGGGTGTCTCAGTCAAAACGAAACAAAAGACGTAAGTAGTGTGTGATCATGGGAGTTGCTGTCTTCATTGTGAAACAACCACCAACCACTGCTGATGAGAATCTATCAATGTGATTCAGGAATGTTGGTGGCACTAAACCGTAAACCTCTGATGTAAATTTTCTGTGAAATTGAAACAGTGAAATACAGCTGAAATACTGAAACATGGTTACAGCGCTTTAAGAGAATGCCATTATTACATGAATTTACTTGGGAAGGTGAAACTAATTTTTAATTTGAATTTGAAAATGAACCGATGTCACAAGATTTCTTGCAAAAGTTTGTTTTGGCTTGTGTTTTTTTTTTAATTTTTTGTTGATTTTGATTGAAATTTGGAGAACATCTGCCAGCCAAAACAGGCACGACCGCACTACAACCTGCTCAGCCTTTGAGCCCATTTTTGCCATTCTGCGTCAAAACGTTGGAAATCAAATTGGCATACCCTTGTTTCTCCACTTGAATTTTCTGCTATCTGAAACTGTGTTAGGACAAAGTGAAATTAGCACATATAATACAGTAATTGTGTGCGATCGATGTGCAGTTTTCACTGTTTTGACATTTTATAGACAAAAAAAAAATCAAGAAAAAGATAATGATAATCATTAAAGCCTTATTTTACCCTCACCCTATTATTCTTGATTGATTGATTTAGTTGTGTTATAAAATGTGAGAAAATTGTGAAAAATGTCAGTTTTTGCAAAAGCCCAAGATGACATCCTCAAATGTCGTGTCTAACCCAACGCAAAGATATTTAGTTTACTGTCATTGAAGAGCAAATAAACCAGAAAATATTCACATTTAAGAAGCTTAAATCAGAGAATTTAGACTTTTTCTTGAAAGATTACTTAAATCAGTTTATAGACCATCAAAATAATTGCCAATCAACTTAGTTGTTGAAAACCGGTCAAGTAATTGATCGGCCATTTCAGCTTTACCCAATTCCAGTAAAGTCATGTGGGTAATACCATTCTGACTATGAGTTGCATATTTTCCTCCGAGTGCTTCACAATCTGGACAACATACAACTAGACCTGCTCCACTGTCTTGTGGAGTCATCATTACGGTTTCTATGCTTTGCTAACAATTCACGACTTAAAGCTATTGTGACCCAGGATTGTCCATTCTACCTGATTTGGATTGTAACTGAATTGTCAAAAGAAACCAAAGCACCAAGAGGGAACAGTAAAACAAAGAAACATGTAAACATACTCATAAAAACCCAAACCTGTGATCGAACTCCTCTACAGCTAAGCTAAGGTGACAGTGCTGACCGCTCTGCCCGATCCCTCAGATTACACAAAACACAGCGATCACTGTCCTGACGTCTGGCCTCATCCTCCTGCTCAGTCTATTTCATGGAAAGAGCAGGTGGTCCTAATATTTCATGCGTTCAATGTGTTTGCAACCCTTAGCCCCCCACCCCTGCCCTCATCCCACTAGAGCCCATTTCTCTTTCATCCACGCTGGTCGTCGTCCTGCTTTTAGGAGGTTCCTGCTCGGCCAGACAGAACACTGAGCACAGTTTCGGTGCGCTGGTCCACCTCTCCACATTCTCATCTCAGCAGCATCTCCCCTGACGCTGCTCCCGTCTCGCTTCCTCCTCTCCTCCATCTCCCTCCGCTGCCCTCTTCTCCCCCCTTTTGCTTTTTTCTCTTTCTTCCCCTTCTCTCTTCCTTTTCCCCTTCCCTCTCTCTGTGGTTGTTGATTGGGTGTCTGAGTGCTTGTGGCAGCTGTGTGTTGTGTGTAATAGAGCAGAGAGGCTAGTCTGAATACAGCGATGGGAGAATTTGTTTATGTGAGAGATGCATAGATGGAGACAGGTCTCCAGACGCTGCGGGCTCTCTCTCGCTGTCATCCCGCATTCAGGCCCTGACAGGAGATCTGAGATGGCCAAATATGCCAGACGCTCGGCCCAAATCCCCAAGCTGCACCCCACAATCCAACCGATGTGTGTTTGTGTTTATTCAGATTTGACAGAACGATTCTGTGTGTGTGTGCGTGCATGTGGAGGGTGTGCACGTGTCTCCAAGATAGCATGCTTGATCAGATTCCCCTGCCACAGGCTTGGCCCAGGGTCCATTACCACTGAGCGATAGAGGGGAGAAAGTCTACCAGCTCTTCTCTTTTTATCCCATCCCAGTGATCTCTTTCTCTTTCTCTGATATGTTAAGTCTGTTCAGTGGGGCAAGGATTCGGCTTCCATCGCTTCTCCGAAGATGTGTGTCCAGCTCAAACAGCTCATTTAGCGTTTTCATTCCCCTCTCCTTGGCGCACTGGTAGTTGCATTTGTGTCTGAATGTTTGCGGCGGTTTGTCCAAGTTAGCCTTGTCACTTCAACCTCGCATCTTCAGGGACTCTTTGCTTTGTCTTTGTGTCACCGTGATGTGTGGCGATGTGTTATTTAAATCAAGCGTTTCAATTGAATAACCTCTGCTTTTTGGTTCACAGAGAGCTTCTTTGACTCTTCCACGGACTTCATAGCAATTCGCTGCCTTGTTTGATGCCGACACTTTATCACGGAAGTTGGTGAAATTGTGACACATTCGTAGGTGTCATTTACACAGGAGACACTGGGGACATGTCCTCACCACTTTATGAAATGGCAGATTTTGTCCCTATTGCTTTTTAAAACATAATTTTCTAAACATGCTCTGAAAAATCGCTCGCACCAAGAACTGTTAACTGCTGCTGATTCTGTGGGGCCTTCAACAGAGGATGTGATATTGGGATTATTCCATTGACATGTTGCAGCTGTGGATGTGATACACATCGATGACTATTACTTATGTGGTCAGTGTTGTTGTGCATCTTATGCTGAGTATTTCTTTGGATATTCAACTTTGTAATAACCTAGGCTATGCATTTTGATGTACCATCATTATCTACTACGACCTCATAAGATCTCCACGTTACATTGC